>NW_024962282.1:6453949-6475504 GCF_019238085.1 Lagopus leucura
TGGGGAATGATACCATCGTGTTCTGTGAGAAACAGGATGCAGATGGGCATCCCTGCTCCCTCTTATCTGCTGGCAAGGCCCGGAAGATGGGAACAAAGGAGTTCCTGCTGAGATCCCAGAGCCAGAAGCTGCCACTCAAAGGAGAGCTGACTCAACCACTTTGGATTTGAGCTGTCACTCCAAAGACAGCTGACTCGACCACTCTGAAACTATTGAAAAGGGGCCATCATCACCATGTTCGTTGTCATGCTTCGCCGTCGTCGTCAATAGAACAACTCTGCCCAACGACCCACCACTACTGAGGATCAAAGATGAAACTACAAACCTCGCTGGATCCATGGTGGTGACTATGTCCCTCTTGCTGCCTATAAAGACTCCTTGCTTCTTCTCTTCTATCTTTTCTATCACCTTCCTTCCCTTCCCCATTACCCTAATTCATAATAGTGTCCGTCCTCCCCTTCCCCATTTCCCTGATTAAGATTTGTAATAAATTGGTCGGACCAACATTTGAACCGTTGTTTCTTAATCTCACGCCAGGTATATAGTTAATAAAAGAACCTCCTCTCCCTCCTATAAATTGGAGCGAGACACGGGTCCAGAAGAAGGCCATGAAGATGATCAGAGGGCTGGAGCACCTCCCCTGTGGGGACAGTCTGAGGGAGCTGGGGCTATTCAGCCTGGAAAAGTGAAAGCTCCAGAGGGACCTTATAGTGGCCTTCCAGTACCTGAATGCTACAGAAAACTGGGGAGGGACTTTTTATGAGAAAACGACTTTTTATGAGCAGGTAATGAGAGGACGAGGGGAAAATGGCTTTAAACTGGAAGAGGGTAGATTTAGACTAAATATTAGGAAGACATTCTTTATTGTGAGGGAAGTGAGACACAGGAACAGGTTGCCTAGTGAGGTTGTGGATGCCCCTCCCTGGAAGCATTCAAAGCCAAGCTGAATGGGGCTGTGAACAACCTGATCTAGAGGGAGGACCCTTCCAACCCAAACTTTTCTTTGATTCCATAATTTAATGACTTTTAGATGTCCAATTTTCTTATTTTCCCATTTCTGAGCAGAGCTGGAGGGAGGGTTGAGAGAAATCTTCATTTCCTTGCTTCACGCAGGGAGATGCTGAGTGTTCTGTGCTCTCTTGTCCTTAGGTTAGGTTGTTTTGTAATTAAAAGTATTCTGTAAAGAGATGACTTTCAGTGTGTGATCTGCCAGCCAATCCCATACTGGTGAAGGAGATGCCTTTTGTGAGTTTGGCAACAAAACAGGAATATCAGCTTTTAATCCAAATCCCCATCCCAGCTATATTAGTGGGAAGAAGGAGCCCATGTTGGGGATGTCTCTTGTCTGTGTCTTCGCCCCAGAAGCAGAGCCAGTGCTGCTGGAGCCCACATAGACTGGAAACTCCGCACTGCAACAGCCCCATCCCCTCCAGCACTGCAATGCCCATTTGTCCTGTGAGCACTTCAAAAAATGAACTATAATTTCAAGTCTCTTTGGAGCTATTAAAGCTGTGATCCAGTGCATAGCTGGGGCTGGCCAAGGAGGGAGGCAGCCAATTAAAGGGGATTTGGCAGTGGGTGTGCAATGCCCCTGGGTCTGGTGGTGTTGATGCTAAAGGATCTGGCAATTTCTGACCTGCTGTGGTAAGGAGTGGAGAAGGGCAGATCAAGCCCTACAGCTTTTCCCAAATGTAAATAACCTAAGGGCATGATAAAGTGCTCTGCGCTTCTGTGATCCTACCTAAGCAACCAGCCACTGTGGGCTAATCAGGGCCTTTGTTGCTCAAGAACAGCAAGAGGCATGATTGAGATGAGATGAGAGGAATAGGACAATATGCTTCTGTGAGGCTCTCCCACCTGCAGGCCCAGGAATGCTGAAAAGGTGCATCCAGAAAAGCCAAATTTCTTCTCCTTTAGATATAGGGCGGCTGTTGGGTTGGAATATTTTTTGAAATATTTTCAGTGAGTGACAGAAAAGAAGGGTTA
The DNA here is from genome assembly GCF_019238085.1 of Lagopus leucura. Lineage (NCBI taxonomy): Eukaryota > Metazoa > Chordata > Aves > Galliformes > Phasianidae > Lagopus > Lagopus leucura. The sequence goes on from NW_024962282.1 coordinate 6,455,936, forward strand.
TTTTCAGAACTGACTTTCTTTGCTTGCAACTTCATTGCTTTTAAGCTTTTTTATTCCCCCAGGCTTGAAGGAGGCTGTGGTCAGCAGCAGTTTCATTGCATGATGAGCTTTGAAAATTCCCCTGACTCTGAATTTCCCCGTGCAAATATAAACTTTATGCCATCAGTGACAGCTTTTAGCAAGTTTTCCACCAATGAGCTCAGGAAGAACCCTGGTGCTGTGCAAGATAATTTGTAACTTCCCTGGTTAATTGTCAAGAGAGCACAGTGTACACACCCAGGAAAGCTCTGAGCTCCATACTTTCTACCTGCGTGCACAGAGGCACAGCATCGCTCAGTCCATTACACTGCAAGCATTCCCATAGCAACAGCCAGTGCAGCTGCAGATGGGAATTATGACTTTGTTCAATGTTCTGGCACAAGGAAAGCTGGGCTTTGCAGGATCAGGCAGATCGCAGTTCAAACATCCAGGAGAACACTGCAGGGAATAATGAATTGTAGTAGCAGAATGAATGGCTTTGGATATAAGTCCATATCCAAACAGAGCTAATTACTCACCCTGCTTAAACTTAGTAGATGCTGACATTTCCATGATGAGTACTAATGCATTTGGGTTGGATTTTTGTTGAGCTTGCCAAACTACATGTCCATGCATAGTATATGGCACAGCTTTCTGAAAGCAATTCCTGACCATGTTGATCAAGAAAATTTGTGCTAACTTACATTGAGATGATCCAACCCCAAATATTTCGCTCACCGTGGGCTTTCATGTAAGCACTATTCTGCTCAAACCACAGGATTTCTGTTAGAGTTACAATGTGGATTCTCACTGATACGACTATTCCATCAGTGTGCAATGCAGAGAACCCCAGTTCCTTGCTCCATCTTTCCCAATTGTCCACAAGTCATTAAATTTGAGGCCAAGAGCAAACATCATCACCCAGTCAGTATCTCAGATATTTCTAACCCACAGCCTCTTGCGCCCAATCTGTGGCCAACAACTCAATTTTGAGAAACCATCTTATCTTGGCAGCAGCTTAATTTTGGTGATAACAGATCCCACTGATGGCCAAGTGCTCACGGTTCTCTATCCAAAACACATTCAGCTCCACTTTCCAGGCTAGAGTTCAACAAAAACTTGCCTTCGTGAATTGAAGTTCACACCAACACGTAATGGTTGAGGTGAGAAGGGAACCAGAGCAAGACACAAAGCTGCTCGTGGCTAGTGGGAGATGGGACCTGGCTTTAGGGCTCTCCTCCTCCCATTCCAGATATCCAATGCCTAGACGAAAGAGCTGCAAAGTTTTCTTTTCTTTTCCAATGGAAGATGATATACAAAAACCAATATTGAGACCAAAGTATTTCAAAGCCTTGGAGGAAAAGGATTGCCCCTTCTTTCTTTTTTTTTTTTCTCTCCTCTCTCTCTCTCTCTCTCTCTCTCCTGTAATAAAAGAGTGGTAGGGAAAGTGGGAGAAAATAAATTAAAGAGAAGTCCAGTGCCTTTCTGAATGACAACTGTAAAATGCTGGGTGCTCAGCCATGCTGGGGTCAATTGGCATGCCAAAAATTACAGCAACAAACTCTGCTTGATTTACTCCCTGCCACCGTCCTCAGACAAAACTCCCTATGCACAGGGATGTCACTCCCTGTTCTGTCTTTCGTAGTATTTGTTGATTTAAGCCAGACCCTTAGGGATTCAATTTCTGTGCAGAACGCAAGGATTTAGCTGCACAGCTGATGTTAATGCTAATAGGATTTGTACAGCTAAACTCCAAGCCTCACCATAAAACTTTCTGCTCTCCTGTTATCTTAACTCTTTTGCTGCTTTCCCAGTGCTCAACGTGGTGGGATGGTGATTCCCAGCATCCTCATGAGGTCCAAAATCCAACACTGTACCCTAATTCATCTCTGCAACCTATGGGATGAAGCAGAGGTTCACAGTTGATGTGCTTAGCTTTACTCCTTTTAGACTCCTTTATTTCACCTCCGAGATCAGAGTGTGTTTTCTTCACATTTTTTGTACATACAACAACAAAGGGAAAAAATGAGTTGATTTTTGTAGAACCATTAATATCATCAAGTCTAGCTATGTACCCATCACCACCATGTCCACTAAACCATGTCCTTAAGTAGAACACAGAATCATTAAGGTTGGAAAAGATCTTCAAGTCCAACCCATCCCCATCACACTCACTAAAACATTTCCCTCTGTTTTTAAACTGCGCAGATTTTGTTACGTTGCATTTTCATTTCATATGGAGATTATTTTCTTAAAAAGTCTCAGAGATGACCTGCAAAATGTCTGTTCCCTATTTGTTGCATATACAATCATTGCAAAATGATGCTGGCCTATCTATGTCCACTTTTGTATCTGTTTGAAAGTGAGACAACTAAGCCTCCTCGCTCACCCTGGACCTTTCTGAGGACATCTCGTGAATGCCATCATTGGAGATGACCTGCAGGGATGCCTCTGTTTTGCAGCAGTGAGAGGAACAAGGTGTGGATGTGCTGATTCACATAACCAAGTGAGTTTCGAAACAAATAAGCCCTGCCACCACCCGCACTTCCCCTTTCATTGGGGTTCAAGCTGCACGGAAGCGTTGTTTTTTAGGGAAACAAACATCTAACAACACCTGTTTCATACTAAAATAATAATCTGGTATTCATTATAGAGAAGGCAGAGGCCCAAGTGTCTGAGTGCTTATCTAGATGTGCCCAATCCTGGCATTTGCCACTAGCATATTATATTTTCTACATCACATATCACACTTTCTCATAGCATGAAAGCAGACAAGCAGGACTGGGGATAATTCAGATTTCTCAATGAAGCAGAAATGTGCTCAGAAATGTGTTTGAGCTACCCAGGTACACTGTGATACTCTGGGTTTTCTCCCACCGAAAACAGAGAGGCAGGTATTCCAGCACCAAAACCCCAACTGGGAAATGAGGAGAAACTTAAGGAATAGCTCCATGAGCCTGACCAGCAGGATATGCCAGAACATGGAAAATGGTAGATTGGTAGATTCACAGAATGGTGAAAAGCAGAAATACTGATGGCTTCTTAAAGCACCCAAGGCAACATCCAGAAAGAAGACGTCTGTGCAGCGCTGCTTTGGGATCTCGTAAAACGGATGCAGGGAAAGGTTGGCTGAGTGATGGGAGACCAGCATTTTGAGGAGTCCTGGAGAAAATCATCACAGAATGGCTTAGGTTGGAAAGGACTTCAAAGATTATCAAGAAAAGTGTGATCAGCAGGTCAAGGAAGGTGATTTTACCCCTCTACTCTGCTCTCATGAGACCCCCACCTGGAGTACTGCATCCAATGCGTAAAACCTGAGCCACCTTTACTCTGAAAGCCTGATGAAGCCATGAGTAAGAGTGACCTGGAGATGATAAATGCGTTCCCTACATGCTCAGTGCTCTGGATGTCACAAAAGTAAGGAAGTGTCATCCCCAGTTTAAACAGATGCACTGGTATTTGTGAGGTGAGTGCCACACTGTGCACAACTCCTGGCTGTTTTCTTGAAGCTGAAATAAACACTCCCAGCTTCAGATTGTTAACATAGCTGCTTCTGCATCATATGAATGTAGGAGCTTGGACTTTGGGGAAAATCAGCTTTTTGTCTGAATATTCTTTCTTTTTTTTTTTTTTTTTTTTTTTTTAAGATGGCTTCAAACAATGCATGCAAATAGATGCAGAGAGGGATGAAGCCTAGGAACTGCTTCTTGCTGCTGGGAATCACCTAAATCTACTTGCTACTAAAGCTCTTTGAAACCTGCAAAGAGGGCAGGTCTCCTTACCTTTCTGAAAAAATTTAATAGAGCCATGTCTCACGTGAGTTGGATTTCATTATTTTCACAACGTACACTACAGATGCTACTACAAAGCATTATTCTGATGAAGATACAAGTGATAAAAGAAATGAGCAAAGTCCATTTTGAGAATTATCTTCCTTCCTGGGTGCATTTTGTCTGCTTAGGCACTCGTTCACAACTCCAGTCATCTGCAGCTGAATTTACCTCAAGCTAATGAGGCTCCATACAATGGCATCTTTCAATGAATCTGAAAATTAGGATAGCAGATGGACTTTTTCTGCAGAGGTCCCAAAATTCCTGAAAATCTTGCAATATTTGAGATGGTTTTTGGAGGTACGAGCCTTAAAGGCGATGACATTTGTGTCAGGTGGATGAGAATGGAGAATGTGGCCCAGACTGATATGGGTGCAAGTCAGGGCAGAAGGATGGAGAGGGGATCATAGAACCATAGAATTTTTGGAGTTGGAAAAGACTCTTAAAGGCCATCTAGTCCAGTTGCCCTGCAATACACAGGAACACTTACAGCACAAGCGGGTTGCTCAGAGCCCCATCCAGCTTGAACTTGAGTGTTTCCAGGAATAGGGCTGGAACTATATACCTTTCAACCTACTCCAGTGATTCTCTGCCCTTATTTAAAAAAAAAAAAAATTCTTCCTTATATCCAACCTAAATTTCCCCTCCTTTAGTTTGAAGCTATTTCCCCTTGTCCTATCACAATAGGTCCTGATAAAAAGTCTGTCCCCTTCTTTCTTACAGCTCCCCTTTAGATACTGACAGGCTGCTCTCAGGTCTCCCTGGAGCCTTCTCTTCTCCAGGCTGCACACAGAATCATAGAATCATAGAATGGTCTGGGTTGAAAAGGATCACAATGATCATCTAGTTTCAACTCCCTGCTATGTGCAGGGTTGCCAACCACCAGACCAGGCTGCCCAGAGCCACATCCAGCCTGGCCTTGAATGCCTTCAGGGATGGGGCATCCACAGCCTCCTTGGGCAACCTGTTCTAGTGTGTCACCACCCTCTGTGTGAAAAATTTCCTTCTAATATCTAACCTAAACCTCCCTATCTCAGTTTAAGACCATCCCCCCTTGTCCTATCACTATCCACCCTCATCAACAGCTGTTCCCCATCCTGTTTACATGCTCCCTTCAAATACTGGAAAGCCGCAATGAAGTCTCCCTGGAGCCTTCTCTTTTCTAAGCTAAACAAGACCAGTTCCCTCAACCTTTCTTCATAGGAGAAGTGCTCCAGCCCTCTGATCATCTTAGTGCCCTCCTCTGGACCCGCTCCAAGAGCATCCAGCAGGACCCCCAAGTCCCTCTCCGCAAGGCTGCTTGCTCTCAAGGAGATCTTCCCCCAGTTTGTACAAATACCTGGGATTGTGCTGATCCAAGTGCAGCACCCTGCACTTGGCCTTATTGAACCGTATCAGGTTTTCATGGCCCACTTCTCCAGCCTGTCCAGATTCCTCTGGATGGCTTCCCTTCCTGGTGTGTTGACTGCACCGCTCAGCTTGCTGTCATCTGCAGACTTTCTGGGGGTACACTCAATGCTCTCATCTGTGTCATTGATGAAGATGCTGAAGAGCACCAGTCCCAAGACTGACCCCTGAGGGACATTGCTTGTGACCAGCCTTCACCCTGACACAGAACCACTGATCACAACCCTTTGCCTGCGTCCAGACAGCCAATTCCTCATCCATCCAACGGTCCATCCTTCAAATCCACACCTCTCCTCTTTAGAGAGAAGGATGTGGTGAGGAACCATGTCAAAGGCCTTGTAGAAGCTCAGGTATATGACATCCACCACCCCTTCCCCGTCCACCGAAGCCATCACTCCATCATAGAAGGCCTCCAGATTGGTCAGGCACTATCTGCCCTTTGGTGAAGCCATGCTGGCTGTCTCGAATCACTTCTTTATCTTGTATTTGCCTTAACATAGCTTCTAGAAAGATCTGTTCCATGATCATCCCAAGCACAGAGGTGAGGCTCACCGGACTGTAGTTTCCAGACTCTTCCTTTCTTCCTTTCTTAAAAATAGGAGTAATGTTTCTCTTTTTCCAGTCACTGGGGACTTCATCAGACAGTCATGATTTTTCAATTATGATGGAGAGCGGGTCGGCAACCACATCAGCCACCCCTTTCAGAGCCCTAAGATGGATATCATCCAGCCCCATGGACTTATACATGTTCGATTTCATGAGGAGGACTCGGACTTGTTACACTGTTATAGCGGGACAGAAACCACTCCCCTCACCCTCCCCTACAGGCTCAGGGTCCTGGCAGACATGGGAAGCCTGACCACCCATGAAAACCAAGGCAAAGTACTCATCGAGTACCTCAGCTTTTTCTATTTCTGAGGAAGCCAGCTCCCCATTACCTTTCATCAGAGGGGGAACATTCTCCGTGGCCTGTCTCTTCCTATCTATGTACCTTCAGAACCCCCTCTTGTTGTCTTTCACATCCCCCACCAAGTTCAGCTCCATCTGTGCCATGGCTTTCCTAATCCTATCTCTACACACACGGATAACAGTCCTGTATTTCTCCCAGGATACACAACCCTGCCTCCACTTTCTTTACATTTCCAATCTCTTTTTCCTTAGTTTATGCTGCAGGTCCTTGCACAGCCATGACACCTGCCTCCCCTGCTCGACTTCTTCTGCTGGGGGATGCAGAGCTGTTGCGCTCTCAGAAGGGTGTCCTTAAAGAGCTGCCAGCTTTGTTCTGTGCCCATGCCCTTAAGGTCAGCTTCCATCCCCAGTTCTCTCAGCTTATCCTCAGAGGAGAGATGCTCCATCCCTTGGATCATTTCTGTGGTCCTCCTTTGGACATACTTGAACAGGTCCACATCTTTCCTGCACTGAGGACTCCACATCTGGATGCAGTACTTCAGGTGAGGCCTGTCCGGTGCAGAGCAGAGGGGCAGGATCAACTCCCTCACCCTGCTGGCCACGCTGCTTTTGAAGCAGCCCAGGATACAACCAGAAATGCATGAGGGCACATTGCTGGCTCATATCTGGCTTACCATCTACCTGTACTCCCAAGACCTTTTTTGGTAGGGCTGTGCTTCATCCTTCATCCCCAGATTTACAAAGCTGCCAACACCATCCACCCCTCATTTCGTTCCCCAAGACAAGACTTCACCTCTCTGCCAGCCTGGTCAGCAAAGGCAGGTTGGCGTAATGGAAGCTCCCAGAAGCATGGAGAAGCAGAAATGTCCCCTCGGACACCAGAGCAGCACTGAGGAATGTCACTGTCACAGACATGCAGACGTTCCTCAGTGCACTACATCTGGGTGACACAAAGAGAATAGGGCTGAATTTCTAGTGGTGATGCAGCTGTTTCCTATGGAAATGCAGGCTGTCCTTAGCTTGTGCCGTCGGGATTTCTATTAGGTTTCCTGTATTAGTTGTGTGTAAGGAAAAAAGTCAGTGTTTTGAGCTGTAAACATAGCAATGTATTTGTTCCTGCTGACTTGCCCCATCCTTGAGCCTCACCGTTTGCAGATGGTCCTATAATTACTGTTTGCGTTCCCATCATATCTTTTTGGGACATGTGTTTTGTGTTCACATTTCTCCAGTCTCTCTGTTTTGTGAATCACACTTCATAAAATAATGGCTACCCAGGGAACGCGAGGCATAACATTTTATTCTTCCCGTGCATATGAATTTTTCACTAGTGGTGCCATGATCCAGCTCATAAGACTGAGCCCTTGCTTTTAATCTGTATTTGGCAATATTCTTAAGCACACTCCTACTTCTCACTTCAGGCCATGATAATACTGAAGTATGTTTTTAACTCTTACTCCTGTGATTTTCTGCTTTAATTCAATCCAACCTCATTTCCTGGTCCCTACTATGCTCATCTCAAAAGCCAATTTCATTGTCCCTCTCTTTTTTTTTTAAATCCCCATCAATGCATTTGGCTCACAGCACTTACATGTTCCTCACTAAAGCACAGCGATATCTTAAGATGAAAGGCAAAATAAGAAATATAACATAACAACCCCCTTTCTTTTGCAGTGCACATGTGCTGAGTTTCCCTGACACCATTTATTGGTAGAAGACAGCATCTGATGCAACTGCAACAACTTTTTTAAAACTAAATATATATATATATGTGTATTAAAACCTTCATAGCAGTAAAGCTAAAAACAGATGCTTCCCTCAGTCTCAAGCACAATGCTTTGCATTTGCCATTTTTGCAGGTAACGAGATCATCTAGGGCACCTTCATGCAGTCAGATCCCTCTTATTCAGCCCAAATCCCTCCTGACTGCTTTCAAGGGAAAAGGGGAAATATTTCACCCTGTTCAGAATGAGCAAAAGCTGATGTTTGAACAGAAATCTCAGCGGAAACTGCTTATGTAACCACAGCTGGTATGTTGCGCACCTAAATACTGACAGCCAATTTACTTCTTGGTGTAATATAATTCCAAGTCAGTCAATAGAGCCCCACCAGGGATTAATTTGGTCTTTAGTATTTACTGGGTTAGCCTCACAGTCAGGGCTGGAGGGGGAAGGAGAGGGACTGCTCCTTTTCTTTTGCTGCTACAGTCAGTGCAGCACAAGCATTTTACTGATGTCGAGGAATCAGTAGGGCTGAGGTAATTCCACTACTCCAGAGCTGGGGATGGTTTCTTGGTGCCTGTTCATTTGAGGAGGTGCCTGGAAAAACTGCAAAGAGCACTGAGCAGGAGAAGCAAGGGCTAAGGTGTTTTGGTACAGAAAGCAGCCAGAGGAGCTGGGAGGTTTTTTCCAGGGCAGGGAGAAGTGCTTGCAGTGGAAAGGGCAGCTGCATGTGAGTAAGCCTAGGCTGTTTCCTTTCAGGGACGGCAGAGCTGATTAAGCAAGTACCTGAGGTTGGAAAACCTGCATGTCATGTTACTTTTTGCTGAAGGAGCAGAGGTTGTTCTCTTTTGTTAAATGAAACCAAAAGCCTTCTCTTACAGTAGTTGTAGTACTATTTTTTTCAGTTCTTATTAACAGGTCTCCCTTGCTAGAGACGAATTTGTAACCCAGCCCCATCATGCCAGGTGCCATGTGAAGACATGACCTCAGGGATCCTGTGCTACCTGGAAAGGTAGGAGCTGGCTATCGTCCCGCTCTTCGCTCTTCCTTCCCTAAGGCCTGACCAAGAAACCAGTCAGAGCAGGATCCTCCAGACTGCCATGACTTGCTGCTTTCCGTGTGTGAACTTACCTGTTGTACACCTTGCTGCCTAAGCCTCCCAGCCTGTTTGCAAGCTGCCTATGTCACGATGCTTTCCATCCACAGTGGTGTGTTTTGCAGGCGCTGGTGCTGATTTGTGTGGAGAAAACCCGGCCCTTAATTCCTGCTGGATTGTGCTGGAGCTGTGGAGGTTTACATCTTCTTCTGGTCAACCCCATAGCCCACCAGAGATGAGGAATACAAATCCTTGTCCTGCAATCCTATGTGTTGTTCCTTTCCCCAAAAAACAAGCCAGAAGTTGAGATAGGAACATCTCCTGTTGGGACTTTGGTGATTTGTTTTTTTGTTGTTAATGAAAGAAAGGGGAAAAAAACAGCCCAAGTCTCATCTGCTCAGTGTGCTGATGGGTTGAAGAACAGCAGACCCATGGCTATGTTTTTCTGCAATCAGCAATTAGCTTTATATTTTTTCCTTCTCCCCATCCCTCTGAGAAAGAAATGATGGAAGGCCCCACTTCAGAACAAATTGGGTTTTTACAAAGGGAGGGAGCTTTGCAGGTGGCTTTGTGTCATGCTCCTGGTAGGACTCTGGAGGATACAGTCTTTTATTCTTGACTTCCCATCCTAAAGATGTCCTCCTGTTCTGGATACTTGGAAGAGTGATTTCACCTCCACCTTCTCTGAAAACAAGCTATTAAATATGTGAATTCCCTCTACTTATCTTTAAATTTCAGCATCAATTCTAAGCAAATATTTGCCTCGTGAATGCTGGGAAGATGTAGTTTTATTTGCAGGAATTACAGTGCAACTTAAGCTACATGTAACATAGACTAAACATGGTGGTAGGTACAGGCTGGAGAGTAAAGAAGAACTGCTAATTAAAATGTGAGGTTCATTCATGTGCCTTGATTTTTTATTTTTATTTGGAAGACCCCAAGTGAACACTCCAGGCAGCCTGTTAGAATCATGCTTGTACTTTCTTGCAGCCTCACTGTGGGTCACTCAGTGCAGGAGCAGGTTTTTGGCAGCCCTTGTGCATCAGTCCTCCAAGGGGCTCTGGCCTTGTCCCCGTGCCAAAACCCTCCTGAGCTTCCCTGCTAAATTACTGAAGCCATATTGTGAATGTCACAGTAGCAACATGCAGTTCCCGAGATTTGTAATTTCCAGAGCCTTCATTTTTCTGCTCCAAAGCTGGGTTCTGTTCAGCTAACAGAGTCCAAGGAAGCTGATTTCTGAAGCTGCTGAAACACATCTAATGACTGGTGTGAGCATGTTCTCTGTTATTTTAAAATTTAACTCACTCTAGTGCTCAGCAGTGCTTTAGTTACCCTCCTGTTGGCTAGGGCTTGCTGCAGAGGAAAGGACTCTACTAAAAATGTAATTTTTACAGGGCAGTTTGGCAGAAATGTGAGTATCAGGGGGGAGCAGCGCGATGCAGCTCTCTGCTTTGAGGAGAGAGGCAATCCTTAGCACTGGGTGACGCTCAGCTGTGTTAAATGGAGCCCGCAGAAGTCCCATTCAAAGGGGATGCTTCTGCAGGGAAAATGGGGTAAAGGAGAACATTTCAGTGTCTCTCTGTTTAAGGACAGTAGCTAACCCCTAAAGCAGGTGATGGAGAACAAGAATGATTCTGCAGTGCTGTATCGATGGAGCAAGCTGTCATGTGGTTTTTGATAGAAATCCACTTATTTTATAACTAGGGGCTTATAATAACATGGGGCTGAACCTTTTACTGCAGATTTTAGTAAGTGACTCAATAGTGGCTGTGGCTGCACTGTAAAGCATGGCCATACCTCCCGGGGCAGCCTCCTAAGGGGACACATCCCTGTCTTTCCACACATTATGTTCTGCTAGGTATGTAAAATATTTGCTAACTTCTCATTAGATAATGCTGTGATGGTGGTCTCATAAATCCTTGCATGAATGGTTTCCCATTTGAATGCTGCTGAAGAGCCGGCGAAGCTCATTGTTCAGACTGATAGGAGTGTGCACTACTTTCCAATAGGGGATGTGCTCATACGGAGAGCTGCAGATAAAGGCATGCATACTTCCCTTGCTGCCTTCCAGGACTGTAGCTGTTTGGGCTATTTCAGCTCTGTTCTTTTCTGCTGCATCACCAACGATTGGTATTTGTTTCAGGCAGGCTTCTGGTTGATCTGTACATCACGCTCAGATGCAGTGTTCACCACCGGGGCTCCCATGCAGAGTTCTGACCCTCTGGATGGGATTCCTCTTCGCCTACGGCACTCCAGAAGCATGGCAGTCAACAGAATTCACTGATACACAATCAAGTGGGGCTCAAATCCTGACTGGGGGAAAATGCTGGATTGTCACACACACTGAATGCAGAGGAAGCAATGAAACTTCGGCTTAAAATTTAAGGAAATCACACTTTTTTTTTCTTTTTTTTTTTTTGAGTCAGTGCCTCCAAATAGTTGAATTCTCCCTTAATTTCATCCTGCATAGACTTTGGGCCTGGCTAAGATCACAGCAGACACTGATTTTGCTCTTTCTTGCTAGGTCCTTTGGACCTCCATGAGAAGGGCAGAAAAAAAGCACGTTAGCCTCCTAGTTTCCTGCAGCTTTGCTGCATTTCAAGCAGACTCTTAGAGCTGGAGAAGACTTAACTTACGGTGTACGTTGCCAAGAGAGGTGGTGGAAGCCCTGTCCTTGGAAGCATTCAAAGTTAGGCTGGATGGGAGCACCTGATGGAACTGTAGGTGTCCCTGTGCATTGCAGGGGAATTGGACTAGATGGCCTTTAACGCTCCCTTCCAATGCAAACGATTTCATGATTCTATGATTTTTCCCTCTCAGTTGCTTGTTCCATACACTGAACTTCTCAGAAGTTGAGGAGTGAAAACAAGCTAACAACAACAAAAAAATACCACCATGAAACTTGCACCAACCCAAGACACCATATCTGTGATAAAACAATGTATCACCCATGGGTTTTTAAACCAGTTTTGTCAATATGTGGAGGGGGTTGACTGCCATGCTGGTTGGGAGACAAAAGGAATTGCTGCTGTGTGTTGGGACTGTTGGAGGAGTCTTTGTTGGCAGGGTTTGTGTTGGAGGAGTCCTCTGGGCTGGGCACAGTGATGAGGACATCGAGCCAAGCACTGGGGATCTGGCCTTTTTTCACCCCAAAACATGCCATAATTTAAGCCTACGAGGTGGGTAGAAATGCCCAAGATTGCCATATACTGACACAAAACTGCGACCATCTTTGCACCAAGCAGTAAGATTGCCCTTCTTCACGGCTGCACCATCAGCATGACTTCTCATGTGTCACCCACGCCAAGTTTTTCTCCCCCGCACCCTGTGAAGTGAAACTTTTTCAGCGTACAGCGCATAAAGGGGACAAACAATGGGAAATAAACGGCCCTGAGGGGTGACAGTTGCGGAGCGGGTTCTCCTCAGGAAACCACTCGTTGCAGCCGCTCTCTTGGGGAGGCTGTGTGAGGAAAGCTGAGGGTCCAGGGGCTCGCATGGGGCCCCTCAACTTTTGTTCATAGCCCCTTGGTGTGACGAGCTCCCCCGGGGACTGTCAACCAGCCATTGGGGACGGGCACAAGGCTCTGGGGAGGGGCAAAGCCCGCGACAGGGCGAAGGACCGCCGACGCTGTGAGGGGCTCCTTCGAGGCTAGCGGGGGCGGGGGGGTCCGCGGGCCTCTGAGGGGACGGGATCGGGGGGCGGGGCCGCTCGCGGCCATTGGTCGACGGCGGCGAGCAGGGCCGATCGCCATTGGTCGCCGCGGCGAAGAGAGCGGCGGAGCGGCGGGCGGCGATTGGCTGTGGACGAGGAAGCAGGAAGGAGGACGGAGGGGCTGGGCGGCTTGCGGGGAGTTCGCGGCGAGCGGCGGCGGTAGCGGCGGCGCCTTCTTCCCTCCCTCACCCACCCCCCCCTTTCTCCCTTCCCTCAGCCCCCGCCCCCCCTCCCCTCCCTCCGGCCCCCGCCCCGCTCCCGGCCTCTGCGCGCCGCCCGCCCGGGCCGCGCCGGATCGCGACGCCCTGCGGCGAGGGCGGGCGGCGGCGGCAGCGGCGGCGGCGGCGGCGGCGGGGAAGAGCGCCTCATCCCCATCCCGGTGCTGGCGGAGGAAGCGACGCTGACGCAGCAGCGCGGAGCCCGGCGTTCGGGCGCCGCTGGATCTCGCCCCACCCGGGGTGAGTCCCCACGCGGTGAGGCGGGAGCAGGTGCCGGGCCGCCGAGCTCTGGGAACTTTGGGCGAGGGGGTGGGAAGCGGCAGGTGGGGGGGCCGGGCCCGGGCGGGCAGGTGCGGGCGGCGGTTGGGAGCGGGGCCGGGCCTGCGGCGGGGCCGCTCCCCCGGGGCTCGGCGGGACAAAGGCGGCGGGGCCGGGGAGGGGGGGGGGGCGGCTCCTGAGGGGGAGCGGCTCCGCGTGGGTCAGCGCTGAGGCGGTCCCTTGAGGAGGGGGAGCGGCCCCGCGTGGGTCTCCCTGAAGCGGTTCGTGAAGGGAGCGTCCCTGCGTAGGTTCCTCCGAAGCGGGTCCTGAGGGGAACGGCCCTGCGTGGCTGTGCGAGGGAGAAGTTGGCGTCGGGCGGCTGCGTTTTATAGGACCCAGTCCGAACCCCCACCTCAACACCCTACGCGCTCCTCGATTTGTGGGACCTTCTCCCGTTTTGTCCCACGCCCGGTGCAGGTGCTTAGGAGCCGTGCTTGAGTTTGGATTTACAGCCCCATCTCTTCACCCTTTCCTCTTCGTGCTGCACTTGCCCGTTTGCACATCTCTCCCCGTTGGACCCGTTGCTCCGTTTCCTCTTCTTCTTTTGTGTAGCGGAGCTTCTAATGGAGGCAGCTTCGCTGGCTCCCTCTTTTCCAGCTGCTTCCACGAGACCGGCGCATGTGACCGGGCCGAGCTTTAAGATCTTAAGGGGGGGAAAAGGGGGGGAAAAAAATCAGCATTTGGGATATATTCTCATCTCTGCCTCTTCCTTCCCGTTCTCCTTGTGGAAGAGGGTTTGGTTGGATTTTAACACCCCAACCCTTCCCCCCCCTCCCCCCAACCGGCCCGAAGTCAGAATTGTCGGGAGCTTTCGGATACTCGTTCCATTCAGCGCTTAGGTGCAATTGAAGGTCGAGCTCTTCGGTCCTGCTGATGAGCGCTTAGTTTTGGGGTCTTCAGATTCTCAGCTGAAGGCTTCCTGTTGTTGTGTGATGGACTGATGCTTCTGAAACGTGAATGTGGTTGAAATAGCAGTGTGCTGCTGGTATCTTTACCAGGAATATCCTGCTAAAGTGTTCATCCTGAGCCATTCTTGGTGTGTGTCATCTTTGAGCTACCTCAGTCCTTCCTGAGTTCAGCTGGAGCTCTGTGAATACTTGTTTGTGGTCATGAAGTGTGCCTTAGGCTGATTTACCAGCACTTTAATTTTTTTTTTTTATTATTATTATTATTTGAGCATTGATTTCTGTTTGTTTTCCTAATTAATTCAATGCAGTGATGGAGCAGCAGCGTGGGTTTCCTAACTGCTGTGTCTGTGGTGACATGTAGCATTACTCCTGGGTATAAAATCAGCTGGAAAACCCCAAACTTGTGAGTGACATAACTTTGTGGGAGTGGAAAACCCTTCCTGGATATGCTCCCTTTGGCATGGACTGACAGTGATGTTTGAATGGTACAATTTTACTGAGAACTGTTGTGTTTGGAGGTAAAAACAATTGGAACCTTACTTTGTAGCCCAAAGTTGTTGGTTTAGAAGCTGCTGGGTTCTTTTGACTAAGTTTAAGGTTGTGCTTCGTCTTTCTTAGAACCATCTGCAATACCTTGTTGCCAACCTGGTAATCTTATTATTTCTGTGGGATTTTTCCTCTTGCTGGGCAAATTGATACCAATGGTGTTGGTTGTTACTGTGTGATCATGGCACTGTATGGACTGGGGGACTGGTGGATATCCTTTTGAGACAGCTTTTGGTCATTATTTTTGGGAAATCAAGCAGGTGAATCTGGTGCTGGAGGTAGTGCAAATAGTGTGGATTTTTGTGCCCCATTGGTTAACTGTAGCAATGCAGCCCATGGCAGTAACAAACCACTGCTTCCTGCCCAAGCAGCTGAGCTGATGGAGTTACAGCTAGCGTGTTGTTATAATACATGAAACAGCAGTTTGGATAACTGAGAAATACAAAATCTGGAAAATAAACACCCTAGAGAAGCTGTAAAATTAAAACTTGTGTGTTGTACCATGGGCTGGCACCATTCCGGATATCTCTGTATGTGATGGTGAGGGAAGTGTGGTGGCTTCTAGGGACTTTCCTCCCAGCCCATAAGGTTTTCTGATGATCTCTTTTGCTTTGCTTCACTTTCCAATGTGTTTGTGTCATCTGAAGGCAGGTTACTGATGGCCTGTGTTCAATCTGTTTATTTTTGTGCCTGCAGCTCTATGTCAATCTTCAGTATTTCCTCTAACGGTGAAGGTTGAGGACCATTGGTAACTTTTGGATGTAAAGTCTGGAAAGGGGAGAAAGGAAAAAAGGAAGAGTTTTCTAGCTGGTACTCACAGGGAGCCATGCCCTTCCAATTAATTCTGGAAGCCTTTGGGGCAAAGGGTGATTCTTTGGAAATGTTAGTAGCCATCCAGCACCAGCCTCTGCACACTTCTAATGGGGAAAAAAAAAAAAAGTAAATACATATATTAAAATGTGTGGCCAGATTGCTGCTCTTGAACGAAGGAATTACCTCTAATGAGAGTGTTGTGAAACCCTCTTAAGTTTTTGCACTTACAACCTCCCCATGCTGGCAAGCAGTGTCCTTTGAACAGGGAAGATGTGTTTAAATCTAAAACTGATGGATTTGTTTCTCAATACAGAAAGAAATACGATTGGTTGGAAAAGTGCAATAGGCCTTCATCCACTCACTGCCCAAACTTGATTGTTAGCATTTACTTTTACTGGAAAGAAGTAAAATTAAGTAGGAAGTTGCAGTGTTTCTGTGAAAGTGAAGAATCCTCCCTTGAAAGAATGGGGTGAAGGCAATATTGTGTTAGTGTGAAATGAGGGAGTGCTGTTGTCATTAAAGCAAAAGCGTAGGGTATCATTAAGCAGAATAAATGCAAATCTGGTTTAAGATGAATTTGTTTTGCACCTGTTCTCTCACTTATGTCAATATTTGGGAATTGGGATTTAATTAATCTCTTAAATGTTATTTCTTCTCTTGTGATGCAAGCAAAACCCCATTGAAAACAGGGCAGAAACTGAAGCTGGCTGGGTGCACCAAATGTGGTCAGCTGGGAGAGGCAGGCAGCCTGAGCCTCTTTGTTAAATATTTTCTTTACGTGTTAAGTCTCTGCATGAGCATGGATGCATTAATATAAATCCCAAAGAATGTTTCAGGTGAATTTGTGGTAGAAGTCACTGAGCTGAGGGCATCCAGCCTCCACCTGGGCGGGAGTAGCTGAAGTGAGGATAACGGTTTTGGAGATATGGTTAGTTTTCCTATACTCAGTTCATCACTGGTAAGCACTGGATTTCAGGAGTATCTTCTGCAGGGGTGTGTGGTTGTTGACTGCAAGCAAGCTGAAAATGAGACATGGGACACTTGTGCTCTTTGCCTGATGTGCTCAAGCAATGCCTGGGCTCGCTTGCGTTAAGTGGTGGGGACGGTTGGTCCTTCCTTGGCTGGTTAAAGTACCGTGAAAACACGCGGTGTAGTTTGATGTGAGACTGGTGGCTCTAAGCAAACACACTTGGTGTGCGTAACTACACTGTTAGCAGCGGAGCATGGCAAATAAACACTTATTAAGACGGGAAAGGAATGTGCATCAGCTCACTGAGAGCACAGCATGACCAGGGTCTCACTTGAAGCTTTTCATGCAGGAGCACTCCTTCTACCACCTTCTAAAAACCCTGCCTTGCAGATGCATCTTCATTAAGATGTTTGGTTTGCTTACTGCTAAGGGCTGCTTCCAGCTGTTCTTTTTGCAGTTCTTCCTTTGCTGTTTGAGTGTCCCAGCTCACAGTAGGGGATTTTGTGAGGTGCTGACTGCAGCGCTGGGATGAAGACCAGCCTCACAGTGATGGAGAGATCAGGGCAGGGAGGCTTTGCACGTGTCGTGGCACCTCCATCCCCTGCAGAAGCAGAGTGGTGCAGCAGCGTAGTTGCTCTTGAGGTGCTCCTGGTGCTATTCCACATGTTGGGAATTGCGCACAGAGCAGCTGGGCTGAGTCAGGATGCTTTTGGCACCTGTAGTCATGGGATTTATTAAATTTGCTAAATTGCATCATGTTTGAGAATAAGACAGTGCTTTGCTTCAGAGCTGCAGGTTGCTGTGTTCCTTGTGTCCTGATTTTCTGGAACAAAGGTGTGACTAAAGAAGGAAACGATGATTTTCCCTCCTGCTTTGTAAGCCATATCACAGGAATGCTTTCTGGCACCCATTGTTCTTCAGGCAGTTTTTTTTAAGAGCTTTCTCCTGCTTGGCTTTGAGTGCGTGTGGCTTGCCCAGCTCAGCAGGCTCGGTCTGTATAAAAGGTCTTGTGTTTTAATGTCTGCTTGCATATCGATATTTCAAATTATTTACGATGCTTTCAGAAATAAAGAAGAGGTGCTTCCTTTCAATTGACTCAACGCTGACAGCTTTGCTGCCGTCTGAATGATCATCCTTGAAATAAAATCCCAGCTCTGGAGAAGCACCGAGCAGCGTGGGCACTGCTGCCTTGTCCCTGCACCACGCACGGCCTTCTATTGTTCCTGGCTGTGGCCTGTGCAAAGCGCTGAAAATAGCCCGCTCCCGTCTGCCTTCATGCTGCACAGCGTTCTATCGTGTCCTCTTTGTGTCTTTGCCTGCTGAATACCTAGCTTGGGATTACATCCGCAGCCAAGGAGCTGCGGGTACGCACGGAGGAGAGGCAGGAGCTGACTTTTGCAGGCTGGAGGGGCAGACACTGCGGTGGGGAGCACGGCTGAGCAGCAGCACCGCGGTGCTCACAGTGCTGCCTGAGTCGGAAAGTGCCTGCTCGGCACAGAGCCTTTGCTGGGGAACTTCTTTCAACTGGATTTTTTTTTTTTTTAATTTAACGAGGCCCTAAAATGGAGGGGACTTGGTGAGGGTGACAGTGTTATGTGAGTGTGCCGGGGGGGCGAACATGTTCTGGCTGATCTGGGAATAGCATGGAAGGGGCAAGGATTTGTGGAGGAGGGTATTAATGCATCTCCCTCTGCAGAGGGAGGATGGAGGTGCAGTGTGGAAGCAAACAGCAATAATCATATTGATAAACAGCAATGATTTGGAGGGATGAGTAAAGTGAAGGGTGATGTTTATTTAACAAAACAACATACAAATATGCAAGAAGCATGTTTGATTTTGTTTTTTGTCTAGCTTGGAATCAGTGCAGGAAACCAAAGCTGGAGATGAAACCATCTTTCCAGTGTGAGGAAGGTAGCAGAGGAAAGAGGTTTGTCTGCTGTAATCATGTGCAGACCAAGAGGAAGAGGGGTTTTCTTTAGGACACCTGGCTAAATGACAGGTGACATTCTGAACAGGTGAATCTTAAATTGGGAATTCTTTACATTTCAGCCAACTGCACAAGGTGCAGAGCTGAACTTAGCTTTTATGGGTTTGTGCCCTGAATCCCAAACGTAGTAAACCCAGTTCTCCTATGTATCCCTAACTGTTTAGTGAATGATTTACAATCATAGAATTGCCCAGGTTGGAAAAGACCTTCAAGACCATCAAGTCCAACCACAGCCTAACTGTAACTCTAACAAACCTCTGCTAAATCATGTCCCTGAGCACCACATCCAGACGGTTTTTAAACATATCCAGGGATGATGACTCAAACACCTCCGTGGGGAGCCTATTCCAGTGCTTAACAACACTTTCTGTAAATAATTTTTTCCTGATATCCAACCTAAACGTCCCCTGTTGCAACTTGAGGCCATTTCCCCTTGTCCTGTCACCAGTGAGAAGAGACCAACCCCGCTCTTACTGCAATCACCTTTCAGGTACTGGAAGAGAGCAATGTGTGATTCTGTGAATAAAGTCTGCCCTCAGTCTCCTTCTGACTAAACAGCCCCTTCAGTCTCTCCTTGTAGGGCATGTTATCCGAGCCCTTCCCCAGCCTCATTGCCCTTCTTTGGGCCTGCTCCAGCACTTCAGTGTCCTTTCTGTACTGAGGTGCCCAAAACTGAATACAGTACTTGAGGTGAGGCCTCACTGATACCAAATACAGGGGCAAGATGACTTCCCTGGTCCTGCTCATCACAACTCCTGATACAAGCCAGGATGCTGTTGGCCAGGGCACACTGCTGGCTCATGTTCAGCCGACTGTCCATCAGAACACCAAAGTCCCTTTCCATCAGGCAGCTTTCCAGCCACTCCTCCCCAAGACTGCAGGGTTGTATGGGGTTGTTGTGACCAAAATGCAGGATGACACTAGGCCCTATTGAAACTCATGCAGTTTACCTTGGCCCATCGATCCAGTCTATCCAGGTCCCTCTGTAATGCCTTCCTATCCTCTGGGAGATCAACGCTTCCTCCCATCTTGGTGTCACCTGCAAACCTACTGAGCATGCACTCAGTCCCCTTGTTGAGATCATCAATAAAGATGTTGAAAAGAAGTAGCCCAAGTACT
>NW_024962282.1:6475514-6505183 GCF_019238085.1 Lagopus leucura
CTAGGAATGTAATAGGGATTTCTACCATTTTTCTTGTGTTCTGGTTGCAAAGAGGCAAAATATTTCAAAGCTGGGAGAGAACAAACAGCCCTATTAGGGAGGGACTGTTTAATCAGCCTTAAAATAGAAATTGAAAAAGTCGTTTCCATTTGTTCCAATATCCATTTCTTTTCAGGTAGTGGAAGAAGAGCCAGAGAATAATTGTTTCAGAATAAATTGCCAGCTTTTCTGAAACTGCTGTTCAGAGACCTCTGAAAAGATACGGTTTTAAGACCCTGAGCCTCTTGATGCTGAGCAACAAAGAGGATGCAGCTCTGCTTACGGACTGTAGCTCAGTATCTGAGCATTAGATCTGCTCCAAAACAGTTGTTAGGAAGACACTGCAGTCTGGCACCAAGGTTCTTTGTGCAAGCATACAGTGCAGGTGCATCGCTACCTGTGAACTGTGTCTGCACTGAGCCTATGTGTGATTTCCATCACTTGTCCTGCCTGAAACCACTAACAAGCTGAAGAACTTTTCTGTGTTCTTGGTGTTTAACAAAAATGAAATGCTTCCCTCCAAACAAAAATGTTTCTTTTGTGTTAATACAACGAGTAATTGCTGACCTTGCCTAGGGTTCTGCCTCAAAGCTTGTTACCAAGTCATTAGGTGATTCTTGAGCTTTCCACAAAGAATGGAGGGCTTCCAGTGTGCTTTTTGCACTGATATTGTGACTTATCCTGAGAGTTGGCCTTGAATTTCAGGCTGCTCAAAACTCCATCTGTCCACTAAATGTATGTCAATCCAACTTAGGCTTGCGTATGTTTCCAAGGAAACCATTGGAGGCAATGGTGAGAAATGGACCATGGAGGGGCAGGAAGGTGAGCACACCAGAGACATTTCTGCTTTTTGGTACTCCAACATGATTAAAACCTGGTTAGCTACAAAACCCTGTACAGAATAGCATGTGGAATACTTCCTTGTTTGACAAGGCTGTAGGTGGGCTGTTGGGTGTAGATAAAACATAGTCAATTAAAATAAAAAGTGAAGTGGCTTTGGGGGCTGCCCCCAAGATTTCATTCCAGCTCTTAGAACTTAATGTTTCCCCATTGCTTTGCGTAGTGCTGTCCTAATTTTCCCATATAAAAACCTGTCGATCCTCCTCTGGACTGAGAGCAGTAAATGTTTGCTCTTTCCTACCCAAAGGAGTCTCAGTTTTTGTTTGTTTGTTCTTTAAAGACAAGTTGAAAATTTAGGCAAATCAAAAAATCAGTATCCTGGTTGTGTTAAAAGAGCAGCAAAGCGTCTCGAGTGCTGTACTCACAGTATTTCTGCACTGTTTCAGTACTGTGATAGGTGATGCTGAAAGAATTGGAGAAAGGGGTGAGTATCTGCTTGCTCTTACCTCAGGAAGTGCTGCAGTACCTCGAGGCTCATCTCCCACCCAAGGCAAAAGGAAACCTGAAAGATTACCCTGAGCAGAAAGTTGTGTGGCTTGTTGCTCTCTTATTTTGTAGCCCCCTCAGCCTACTGTATGGATCATCGCAGAGAACTCATGGGACTTTTATATCCATGGGGCTCTGAAAAGCTTCTCTGCTCTTTGTTCTAAAGTTGTACGGAGACAGACAAAATTTGCACTTGGTTTCTGTTCAGAATAAATGAGTTTTCCCCCGTTAATAGGAATTTCCCTTTAACTGAGAGTTTAAATTCTCTAGCAGTCAGAATTGCCTTGCTTTCCAGAGAGAGGTGTATTTCTGCCTGTTAACACAGCCATTAAATAAAATGTTTATCTTGGCTACTGGAATGAATAGAGAGATTCTCACTTTGGAGCTCTAAACCTGATTGCTATCTGTCATTTAGTTTAAAGAATGCTGCTAGCTTGCTCAGATTTAAAAATATTTTACTGTGACAAATAGCTGAAGCAGAAGCAGAAATCCTGGTGTCTGGGGATATCCTGCATGGTCGTATTGTATCCTTGTGTATTGTAACTGTAGGCTGAGGCTGAAGCTCCTCAGCTCTAAGCTCTTTGCAGCTGTCGTCCGGCATCAAATCGGATCCTCTTTGGATCAAATCTCTGGATATTTGGACTGCCAGCAGCAAAACTGGCTCTGGTAGTCTTGGACTCTGGGACAATGTGGTGGTGCTCGGTGGGAGGCCTTTGCAGTGCATGCTTTTTTATCAACTGCTTACCCATCTGTGTCTGCATGTACTGTGGGTAAGCCAAGCCTGCTGCATGCAGCTTTCTTCTCTCTTCCAGCAGCTCCTGGAAACTTTCTGCCGGTTCTTCCATCGTTCAGTCAGGAGCTGTGAGTGTCTCCTGCTGCCGCTTTGGCTCAGTGTCAGCTGGCAGCTCCTCCAGCTGCAGGCATCTCTCTCCGGTCAGATTTACAGCAATCCAGTTGAGAATTTTGTCTGTTGGAAGCTCTACCTCTGAACTGCTCGTGTCTTCTATACTGGTGCTCTTGTGCAGGCAACTTGGATGTAGGAGGGCGTTTCTTTTCCCCAGTCCTCTGCCCCACGTGTTGGGTACCTTGGTGTGTTCTGATCTTACAGCCCAGCCAGCATTCTCAGATTCCAGAGCTGATGATCAAGGAGCAGTGCTGTTTAGTTTCTCCATTTGCCAATACTCAAAGTTCATCGAAAGTTTTGTTCTTTTCTGCACTGTACTCTCCTTGAAGCCAGAGCTGGTGGAAGCACAGGGTGTCTGTGAACTGTCAAGGTGTTTGTGAGGAGCACCTTGTATAGCACTTAAAGGGTTTTGTCCCATCTAACGCGTTTGGGTATTTTGAAATCACAGCCTGACTTCAAGGGACCTTCCTGAAAATCCAGTTGGAGGCACCTGTGATTCTTCCATAAAACTAAGCTGAATTGCTCAAAAGCTTTGTGGTTCCAAAGAGAACATCTTAATTACATTTTCTTTGCCAGCAATCAGATGTCTGCTTGTCCTCTGGAGCTCAAGCTTCCTTAATGGTGACCTTCTCTGGTATGAAAATTGAAGTGTTTTGAACACCTGAAGTTGCTGGCTTCTCCTTGGAATGAAATGGTACCTCTGTTCAAGGCAAATGCTGAAATAGGCCCTTCTCATGGCTTCAAGGCTGCAAGCAAAATGTCTGGTGTGAAAGGTGTTGGGCATAGATGAGGTATTCACTATTCTAGCCTGGAAGCAAGCTGTAAATTCTGGTGCTCAGGACTTTATCTGCACCAGAAGTGTCTGTCCTGTACATGAGCTTCTGCAGTTACATGGTATGGAGCTATCCCATCACTTGTTTCTGTTAACTAGCCTATTTTTTTCCATGATATCTTTTGCGAAGTGCTGTTAGCCTGAGATTTTGATGCTAGATGGATGTAGGAATCAGGAGGAAGATGCATTGCTGAGCACGTGTGCTCTTAAAACCAGGCAGTGAAAAATCACCAACGAGTTTCCCAGCTCCCGTGCTAACTGTATTGTCCCCACTGCCACATACCTGTTGGCAGCATAGGATGTAAAAAAGGACCTTGGAGTGGTTGTAATGAACCCTGCTGTGGGGCAGGGGATGAGCTGTACCAAAACATTGCTGACAGCTGTTCTTCCAACCTTTTATGTTTAACCTCAACTTCTTGAGGCAGTCTGATGCTTGTTCTAGCCCAGCGGGAGGGAAGAATGCAGGCAGAATCTTTTAAAATCTCCCTTAGTGCAGTGTAAGCCCTTCTCATCCCCTGGAGAATGCCATATTGCCAGTTTATACGTTACAGACTTTTTCCCTCCACCCTTTTAATTGCATGACTTCAGCCCCTACGCCCTCTCCTTGCTGGTTGCTCTTACTCCCTCGCTGCTCTCTGGCTTGTCCTGCATTGGATACAGCACAGAGACATGAGCTGGAGCCTGTTCCCCTCTCCTTCCATCCAGCACTTTAGGAATTTCACTCTAGAATGATGTTTGTTTCTTCTTGACAGTTGGCTGTTCAACTTGTACTCCTTAATAAACCTTGGCCCCCTTCTGAGGGGTGCTGCTTTGCTGACCTGTTGCGTTTATGCCACTGATTATTCCTGCCTGTCCAGCATAGCAATCTTGAATTTGTCCCTGTTGATGGACACTTTTAAACTTCTATTAGATGCTACTTTGGCCCATCAAGATAATACTGTGAACCCTGGGGAATGTTCCAGAAGCAGCCTGAGAATAACTGAGGGGCAAAACCCAACACTTTGTTCCTCCTGCTCAGCATTAACTAAATCAAGTGGCAGCAGCCAGGCAAATTAAATAGATGACTCCCAAATATTTGCCGTTAGCAGGACTTGCTCACGTGTAGCTCTCAGGGCGTGTTTTCTGAGTAAGGTTGTATAGCATAACCTTACAGAGTCCCTCTCTATGGAGCACCTTCACTGACCAGAACAATGAATATTCAATCCAAAGCTCTTGGGGCTGAATGTATAATTTATTCACACTTCTTGATTCTTCTTTTTTTTTTTTTTTTTTGTCTGTCTTACCTTCCAGCTGTGTGAAATGTAACTTGAAAAGTACTTCAGTGTCATTAAATGGCTCACCATACTGAAGCACGTTATTGTACCTATTGCTCTGAAAGCCAGGCATGTTTAATCACTCCCTCTCTAAATGGCCAAATAGTGTCATGCACTTGTAGGTATATAAATGCAAGTTAATGAGTGAATATAAAACAAATCACTCCCAGCCCAGATCTGGAAACCCTGTCCAGTCCATTTAAAGGGAATGTGTGTTGCCATGAGTGATCAAACCTGGGTGCCAGCGAATGTGTGTAAGTATATACTTCTAATGATGCGGGTAAAGGTTGAAGGAGCTGGGCCAGCTTCTAATGGGAGTTAAATGGGCTTCAGTGGAAGCGACGTTCCAGCAACTGGGCTTTGAGTTTCAAAAGTGGCTGGGGTCTGAATCACCTCCGTTTTACTTGTGGTTTCTGTCAGTTTAACACCTATGAACAGTTCTGGAGGTATGTAGCACCCAACTGTCTTGCCTCGGAGTCTGCTCCCATGTGATTTTTTGCTAGATTAGAATCTTAGAAATGCTCCTAAAACTCCTCTCCTCTGCTCAGGACCCACGGCTACATAGGTGTTGAGTCCCTCTGCTTTCCTGGGCTGAAACGATCAAACTTAGATTGGCATTAGGTTGGAACTTCTGTCCCTTCTTCCAAGTCTGCTTGACAGCGCTGTGTGGTCCCTGGGAGATGCTCAGGTTTCCCAGCCCACCCCAGGCCCCTAATAATCTGGGGAAGAGCCAATGCCGAGTACTTAAAAACCTTGAAGGGCTAATTGCTTGGTAATGAAAAGTGTAATGACCAAGCAATTAACTTTAATCGCTGAGTGGCTGGTGGAGGTTCAGTCTGTTGTGATAAAGACATTAGTAATGTTAGGTTCAAAAGTAAAATATGTCTCTTGTACCAGCGCAGCTGTGATTTAGGATTTCCTGCAAGTTGAGCTCTTGAATCTGCAACCCTCTCCCACCTTTCTACCTGCTGCATGTATTTCAATGTCTAATTACCTTAGTGGAGAGCCAGCTAGTGGCCCCTTTCAAAAAACAGCCAGCTCCAGAAAACTCACCTGCACAGCTGAAGTGAGGAAGTGAGGCAAACAGAGGAATGAAGAAGCTTTTTCTCCTTGGAGTTATCAGGAGGTGTTGCAGCACCATTCAGTTGTGCTTTTTTTTTTTTTTTGGGGGGGGGGGGGGGCCACTTGACCGAGTGCATTAAACAGTTGAGCTGTGAAATTTGAAGAGGAATCTATAACTTTTCCCATCTTGAAGCTGTGGGTTTCTAGTTTTGTCTGATTTGATGAGAATATCCCAGTTGCGGCCACAAGTGAACTACTTCTCCAGTGCTAAGTTCAAATGCAGCATGGTCAGCTCCAGGCATAAGGTCTGCACAGTGTTCACTGTGGGTTATGAGACATGGGGAGGAGAGTGATTGGTGAATTCTGATGGTAACTAAGAAGCTTTTTGACTTGAGTTCTGGCTTGGGAATGATGGAGAACTGCACAGCTTAACTTCTGTTGCTTGTGTTCCTGGGCTGGGGAGGTGTGGAGGATGCTGTTATTTCAATGATAGGAGGTGATAGAAGAGTGATAGGAGAGTGGGGGTAGAGAGATTAAAAAAAAAAGAAAATCTTTTCTTTTGAAATGTGTGTTGCATTTTGACTATGAAGAGGAAACAAATCCAGTTTCTCACCTGCACCTCTCAGGGATTATAACTGAGAAAGTCAGTACCTGGAGCCACAATTCTGAGGATTTAGGTGTAGAGATGGGGCTCTGTATTTTGGTTGATGTGCTGAAGTTACAGAAATCAGGTGAAATTACTTAAGGGTAAATACCATTGTTTTTGGAGTTAGATTTTCAGGTCAGATGTAAAGGTGATTGAGTAAGTGCCAACTGAATTGAAGGAATGTCCTGTATTTCTTGCATTTCCTCTAAGACTTTTGAGCTAGTTGAGGATGAGCATGTTATCTTTGGATCTCAGGGGTGCTGTGCTGACAGTTTTCAGCAAAAAAGAGTTAAGAGGGCTTCCAGAGACCTTCGTGGAGGCGCTTACCTGAAAGAGGAGGAGAGAAGTCCAGATCCAGAAACAGGACAGCAGTGACAGCTTTGCAAAATGGAGAGGAGCTGGCAGGGATGCACCTGCTGCTGGAATCCCGAAAGGTGGCACAGTTTCATGTGTCATCCATGAAATCACAGCACACCTTAAATTATTCAAGCTGAGTAGTTGGAGGAAATTGCTGAGGTGGTTGTGGAAGAGGGCAGTGATATTATGTAGAAGAGCTTTAATGTTAAGTGTAGAAAAATCTTGCTCTTCAAAATCATGTCTTGGAAGTAATTTGTTACTCCATCTTGGTCATGTAAGCAGGAATGGAGCCAGGGCTCTCTGAGCAAAGTGACGTGTGATTGATATTTCACCAGACTCAGCCTTTTGCTGTGTAGGAATTTAGCTTGAGTTTTGCGTATATGAAAAATCAGGAACAGGGCCTTTTTTCTTTTTTTTTTTAAACCTTCATTAATTTGCTTGGCAAAGCTTGTGCTGTCAAAGCGGGAGAATTATTTTTGACTTAGTTTTTCAGACTACTTATAGATGTCTTACTGGGTGCTGTTAGCATAGCTGTCGTGGGGGCAGCTTCACACTGAACTGGTTTAAAGTCTTAGTAGGCAATTCCTTATAAACAATAGGTACTAAACAGTTCTAGTGTTTTATATATGGTGGTGGTTGCTGCTGATGATCTTGGGTATTTCATAAGAATTGCAAAATATTGTGTAGGGGTAGGAGAGGTTGAGCATCTGGTATTTTTTAGAGCTGTGTGAAGGGAGAGATCAAATTATGATTTCTCAAATGCAAATGTCTCAGGCTGCGCTTGCAGCTGAAAATTTTCCTTTAGTAATCCGTAAATCTTGTTTTCTGTTTCTCAGGTGGTGCACCTCCCTCTATGTTGGTGCTATTCTTGCTTAATCTCTGAACTTTGCCTTCATTATTGAAAGGAATTTGTTACGAATGATGTGCTGGGGAGTGGTACAGAGAAGGCTGAGTGTCAAAATATCTCTGAAGCTTGAGTGCTTGCTAGAAAGTTTTTAGCCTTGAGATGAGCTGAGGCTGATCTCCAACCAAGGGCTCATGTCCTGGTATTTGCAAGCACAGGGATTTCCTCTGCCTTATCTGGGCTTTCATCACAGGGTGTGCTTGGGGCTTGGTTAGTCACACTTGCTGCTTTTTTCTTTTTTAAAGGTTGGTTTTGAGAGGTGAGAAGCCAACAGTGGGCTTTGCGCTGGGGGAATAATTACAGTGTTTGCATTGGCAAAGAAATGGTTTCTCTTTGGGCAGGGGGTTGCCATTCTGTATGTTTCTTTGCTTGTGATGACGTGGCTGGATGTTATTTTTCCCCAGGGTCGCTGAATTGCTCTGCACAACCAGGCAGTTTAGAAAAGACATGCAAACCCAGTGGCTCCTGGCCCTGAGGTTTGGGGTGGCCAGGGGTTCTTTCTGGTGCTGCTGAGAGGCTCCATGGATGACTGCAGGATGGAAGGAAATGGGTTTTGCAAATACTGATCGTGTTTATTCAGACAGGTTTTCAGCACACTCTTTGCCTTAGAAACAGTGCTCTATAGTGTAGGTACATAAACAAACTGTGACTGTGAGGCTTGGTCTGATTTTGGTGACTGATGTTTGAGTTGCTCAAGTCGTGCATTTCTTTCTGTACTTACAGCGGATGCGTTCTTTGCTATAGCAGATACTGAACATTCAGCCTGAGCAGTAGCTTGTTGCTGAAAAGGTGACACAGTAACGCAGCTTCGTAGCATTGGTAATGGGGGAAGGGGGAAGCTGGTGCTTTTTCTGAAAAGGAGTATGTCTTTTCCAGATATCATGGTAGTTCCACAAATAACACACCTTGTCATCAATTACAAGGAAACATCAGTTTCCTCCTAACTTGTAGATGATGCCTTTCCACTTGTGTAGAAAGAATTGGCTCTTCCCAGCTAGATGCGATGAACTGTTTAGTTCAGTGTGCAAGCGAAAAAAAAACTTCTTTAGTGAATGAAGATGGTTAGTTGAACAGCTCTTGATACCCATCTCCTCTCTGAAAGCAGGTACATTTCTTTGCCAAAGGATGTACAAGGTGCGTCTAACCCTCCCTTGGGAGGTATCTGTGGGACCAACACCGCTCTGGCAGCATGCATATTGCTGCAGCTATTAGCAGTGCCAGGGGAGATGAAGTAGACATGAAATGCTTTCCCTACCAGTAAAGGGTGCTGGCTTAGGCTTCCCTCATCACTTTGCCTGGGGAATTTAGAATTGCACTTGCTGAGTCTGAGTCTTTAAAAGGGCTGCACTGCCCAGGGAAGATGAGCTGTGTCATGGTGCTGATAATGAAATGCCTTGCTGCTGCAGGTGATGGAAAGGCTCTGGTTTCTTTGACTTTCATGCGTTGAGGTCAGGGTTCAGTGGTGCAGCAGTGATTTCTCTTTTTTCTTATTTCCTCTTTCTGCTTTTTTTTTTCTTATTTTTCCTTCCCCTTGCAAGAGCTGCTCACTGGGGCTGCAGAGAGTGTGAGAACAGACAGAGAAATTTAATTCTGGCTTCCCTGCAAAGTGCTCACAGCACTGCCAGTAGGCAAGATGTGAAAGCAGATAACCAAGGACAGGACAAGCTCTCCCAGGAAATCAGCTGTGCAACTTCTCTGCTGGGGTGTTAACAGGTCTAGCTCCTGTTTATGCAAGTGGTCAGCTGGCAAGCAGGGAGTACACCCCAGCGTGTGTTGTTCTCAGCATGCCATTGCTTTCAGATCGACATAGCACTTCAATTTTAAAGCATCCAGTGATAATTGCTGTTGCTTCAGCATGGCAATTTATCATGGATCACATGTTATTCAGTACTTGCAGCAATGTGGCTGAGGCATGGGCTTTCACAACTGAGCTGTAACTGTCAGTGTAGGACCAGGGAGCAGAGCAGGCAGTCCATACACTTGTAGAGAGCCTCTCTTGGTGGTGCAGGAATTGGAGCAAACCCCAGATCCCTTGTTGCTTGCCTTTTTGAAGCATGGACTTGAGTATTCACCTAATTTTCAAGAGGTGCTGGCAAATGGCAAGGATTATGGTAATGAGGGAGGGGAAAAAGCCTTTTCTGCAGTAAGTGCCCTGTCTGACAGTTTTCTCTGGAGCATGAGGATGACAAAGCATTCAGTGAGCCTCCAAAGAGAAATCAGAGCTGGACCCTAAGAAGACAAACTGTAGTGCATAACAATTTTAATTTTTCAGTGTGCCTAAGATTGAAGTGATGCTCCTGGGACTTGCACTGCATTTAGACAATTCAGCCTGGGATACCTGACAGTTCTGTGCTTTACTCAGATTTCCAAGAGATCCTGGGAGGTTTTCTTCATGCAGCATATCCTTTATAATGCTGAGAATGATCTGACTTTAAAAGCAGCAAGGAGAAAGGAGCCAATACTCCCAGCATCTACAGTTGTGGGGCTGTTGTTACAGTGTAAGCTGCACCATTTCAAAAACACATAACTTCTTCCAGTGGACAAGGACTGAAAGTCAGCAAAACAGTGCTGCGCATGGAGAGTAAGATTCGTGTTGTTGTAACTCTGTTATTAAAGTGCCAAATGGATTAGAAGCTTTAAAAACTTTACATTTCTGTTCTTTTTGGCATCGTCTCCTTGGAACCGGCGCATCTCCATAGCAAAGCTTAGGAAGGGAAGTGGTACTTGAATGGGTAGTCCCAGACTGGTGTCTTTTAATTTCGCTTGCAATCAAGTGATGAAGAGGGAGAGGCAGATGCTGCAGCTGCATGATTACACAAAGTGCAGCTGTTAAGACACTTGCTTTTTTTCCTGCTAATGAGGCATCATCTCTCTTCAGACTTTGCTGTTTGGGTAGTGCTTTTACTACAGCACAAAATTAGACCAGTGCATTTTGAATTTTTGAATTTCTTCAGTCTGGTGTGGTCTACAGTTCTCATATAATTCTTTCAAACTAGTCCAGTTTGAGGAAGGGGATAGCAACTTCATCTGTGAGAATGCTCAGTGGGTTTGGGATGCAGAGGACTAGGCCAAGCTGCTTTGTCAAACTTGTTTCACTTCTAAAGTAAACTATTAGTGTCTCCCCACCTCCAATCCAGTTCCTTTGCTGCACGCAGGGGATGGGTGGTTCTGCTGTAAGTATTTTCACTTTCAGTTCTTCTGATTATGTTGTGATTTCTTTGAGGCTTTTGGGTATAGTTAGTTTTTCCTCCTTGCTTTGTGAAGCCCTGCGCAGGTGGCATAGGGTGAAGTGCCCTGACACTTCCTTCCCAGCTGAAAGGAATGCGGCACTCCCTGTGAATAGCTGGTCTTGGTAAGCTCTGCGTGGCTCTGATTTCTAAAGAATCATACACTGTCAGATATTTAAGTTTCAAGCAGCATTCGGAAGCTCTGCTTGTGTGTTATGCTGGGGAAAGAGAAGGGGTTAATGGATCCCAGGTAAGGAGAGCAATCTGGTAAGACTTGGTGCCTGTTTCTGGATGCATGCTCATAATGTGAATAAATTGCTGCTTTAGCTGTTTGTTGTCTTGGTGCCTGTGTCTGTATACAGTCTCCAAAACTTGTAGTGGCATCTCTGCAGCACTCTGTAGCAGAAGGCTCAGAGTAGCTCTTTCTGCACCTGTGTATGAACACAGAGAACTGAGAAATACAGCAGATTCTCAGGGCTGAGAGTACTTTCAGGAAAAGGTTGAGAGTCTTTATCTGTAAGAGATGTTAAGGATCAGATCTAACATCTAAAATGTTGCTAGTTGGCTTCTGGGGGTTATGAAGTCAGTTGTTGGAATCTTCTCCCTCACCCCTAGCCAGTCTCGTTATAAATTCACATACTGCTTTGAAATAGCAGGAGTAATTATAGTTGCTAAACCTGATTGTTCCCACCTCTACTAGTGAGTTGTATCAGAAAAGGGAGAGAAACACTTCAGTTTCAACTGGGTTGGGGCAGTTGTTTAATTGCAGCAATATCATGGCAAACTTCCCTTTGTAGAAACTGAACCTTTCAGCCATGCTTTGTAAGTGACCACTTGCAGGCTTAAAATCAGTTTATTTCTACTACCAATTCTGAGATACTGCAGAGTAAAGGAGGTGTGTTTTGAGTGCTTTTGAAAACAAAGAGAATTCACCTCACTTCTAATTTGAGGTTTTCAGTGGGGTTTGATGTGGAAAAACAACCTTCTCTTGGTTTCCAAACTGAACACTTGAGTAGGTCAGGAAGAAACATGGATGATTTTCTTTCTTTATCCAAGGATCTTGTGGAAGTTTTTGAGGGAACAAAGCAGAACTCAGTTTTACTTAACTTTGATTGCGTTTCGGTAGCTTTTGTATAGAGCTGCATTTCAGAGGGTTTACAATCATGGGGAAGCTGTTTTCTTTGCTGGCACTTAAAGGATTTGCATGGCTATCCAAAACATATGGGGTTTGCTTATTTTGTCTTTGCACAAATTTTCAGATATTTAGTTCTTCCTTTGCAGACAAGTGCTTTATAGTGTTCAAGCAGCTGAGCTCTGAGTAGAAGGGGAGAACTTGAAGACCAGGCGACAAGGATATCTGTGCAGACATATCCTTCTTTTACTGACAAGTAATTAATAAAAGCCTGTGATTGCTTGATTAGTCTCGTGTCAAAGAGCTCATGCAACTGAGACTCTCTGAAATGTACTGTGTTGAATCTTGGTGCTTTTCCCACTTCAGTGTGATTTTTGACTATCTCTACTGTCATCTTTGTGAGTTCAACTCGAGTGTTTCTCTCCACGTTCCCAGTTGCAATTGTCAGTGATGAAAGCTGTTGTGGAGTATTACCTGTAAATATGCCACAGTGCGCAAGACGATGCTACCTGTGCTGCACCAGGATGCAGATCTTGCTTCTGGGCTTTGCGGAGAGAGGTGGTTTTATGGCAGTGGGAGGAAATGTATGTATTAAAAATCTGTTTTCACGTGGAGTACTGTAACAGAAAGCATTTCTATGCTTACGTTCCAGGAAAGATACTTAAATTAAGCTATTGTTTGTCTTGACCCTCTCCATGGGGTCAAACAGGGAAGACTACCGCTCTTGCTGTTAATGATTCTCCCCTTCATTGTTGGAAAAATTCCCTTCCTTCAATCTGTCCCAGCCTTCTTTATATCTTTTGAGCAGGTCTGGTATGATCAAGGTCATGTCTAAAGTACTCAGTTTTTAATAGATCTCTTCCTCGTTCAAACACTGATGGAGTATAAAGCCCCAGCATGTGACAGATGAGTAGTGGTAGTCAGGAGATGACTGCTGCTCATAGAAGATTGGTGAGAGCTAAAGGAGACAGAGATAACTGATGCTGGTTTTTAAGTAAGTCATACTTGTTTCTTCTGGGTTTCTCCCATCTCTGCTAACCATTTCTGCTGGAGGCTCCATCTTTTGTTGGGAACAACAGAAAACAGGTTTAGAGGTGTAAAACGAACCACAGGCCTGTATGGAGATGTAATCTTTCCTAGGGCATGATTCTGTAGGATGCTTGGTCTACCACTTTCAAACCTTGGCTTGCACGCTTTAAATAGAAATTCTCTTGCTAACTCCAGAGGTTGTATGTGGTTAATGTGTCTGCTTCTCCAAGAATTACTCTGATTTTGGGGGAACTTGTCAGTCTGAATTGATAACCATCCTCCTAATTTCCAGAAGTGGCATTGGTTATTGGAAACAACATGGGTATATACATAAATGCTTGCTCACCATAGAGCACTGCAGTTTAGGCACAGGCTATAGAGTTATCCCATGTGTGATGGGGCATAAGTGTTCCATTACCCTGAGACACCTTGGAAAGAGTCTGATGTCTGCAAAATATTGTGCAAGCCACAGTAGCTTTCAATTCCTAGTTTTCCTTTAGTTAATGAATATATATAAGGACGTCAGTTAAAACACATTGGGTCTATTTCAAATAGATAATCTAATTATCAGCTTGATTAAACCATATCAAATGAACAGTTCTTGTAATTTGGTAGCTTTGTTCTCTTTGCTACAGATGCAGTAGCTTTAATTAGCAGCCTCAGAAGTAGCAGACCTGTGCTGATTGTGTCAGTTGAGATGTCTTGCAGCTGGATACTTGATGTGGGGGTAACCAGACTGCTCCTACATCGGTGTTAATCTGAAGGCTGGCATTTTGGTGCCGATAATGGGAATGTGACTGCTTCATAAATACCATTGCATGCAAGAAACAGCCCTTTTCTGCTGTTTCCTGTGCTCCGATACAGGCTTAATTGAATTGATTTCTGTATTAGTCAATTAGACTTTCTTTTTAAAATGTTTGTAGATATCGCCTGCTGTATCCCTTCTTGCCTTTAAACTCTTCTGTGAATACATGTTCTTTTGGACTGCAACATCACTTAATCCCTCAAATATTTGACACAAGCCTACCACAGGTCACTTGCTGAAGTTGAAATGCAAGAGTACAAAGGCACAGTAACTATTCTGCTAGAAAGAAACAAGGGGAAACGAAAAATCAGTATTAGCTTGCATAGCTCTGAAGCCAGCACCTGGCCGAACAAACTGCTGGGATGAAGCTATTCCTCTATTGTTGCTTACCAGCTGCTCAGAGCCCACTCAGCAGTAAGGTGCTGCTCTTGGAGTAGCCAGAAAGCCTAGGGCATGATGGAAGGTGGGCAACCAACCTCTGCTACTGATACCAGATAAAGGCACTTAGGGCTTGTCTGCCTTTCTTTGGTGCTTCCTCTCTGTGCAAACCTCTCCCAGCACAAAGAATCTTATCTCTTCATATTTCAGACGTTTGTGTCTGTTTTAAGGATGTCTTGACATACCATCTAAATGAAAAATCAGGAATGTTATGCAGCTAATTATTTTCCTTCTATAAATGTGTTTTGAAAGCATGTGATATTTGTTCAAGCTTCTCTGCCAAACATGATAATTTGAACAGTGTCCACAGATTTTGTAAAATGCAACTAAGAAAGAGACAACAGCAACAGGTAGACAGGTTCTAACCTGTGCAGGAATTTGCATGTATTTAATCTATAAATGTTGATAGGTCTGTTTAATAGATGAAGTTTACTTTTTATGTGAGTAGGTGGACTCTGTTTTTCTTCTAATTGTTTCAGGTGACAATGAAACCACCTGCCTGTAACAACGTGCAAGCAGTCAAATACCTGGGATTTATCTCTACTGTGTGCCCTGGACCAGGATTCAGATGATCTTTACTAGATATGAGTTTGTAGCATGTTCAAGGCAGTGTTGCTTTAGTAGGGAACTTACTTGAACTGGGAGCTGGGTAAAGCTGGCTCCTGTACTACCTCACCTTTAATTACTATCGTGTTCTGTAGCTTAATATTAACCCACATCTCACTGCATCCTGCCTCCTAATTGTCTTAACTGCCTGTCACCCAAAAAGGCTTGACTGTGTATAGCAACACGATTCCCCAAGTATTTCCTAATTGGCACTTGATGTGTTGTGAGGAGATGAGTCCCTCTTGTCTGTATTAATAGGTATGCTTTCTTCTCTTTGTTCTCAGGACTAGACATTGATCCTATGACGCATGCCCGGAAGAAACAACTTTTCCTTCTGAAACGTCCAGCTGGTTCTGCTGGCCAGGTTTCATCACCCACAGGCAACGGGAGGATGGACAGGACTCAGGCGGAGTGCAGCGAGCAAAAGGACAGGGATGCCACTGAGGTTGCCAGCAGTTTGAGTGGATTTGTGGGGACAAGCAAAAGCAAGAATTTGCAGGAAGTCCGAAAAACGTACCCGCTGCGGAAACGTCTGCTCCCTTCAGTGAACAAAAAGACCTGCAAAGTGCTTCTCACCAGGCTGGAGGATGTGGCTGGATCTCTGTCAAAAGAGACCCACAGCTGCAAAAAAAAGGAACTTCCCAGCTGGGTGGAAGAGTTGGGGTCCACCTTTTTTGCTGAACAAGTTAAGCCTGTGGGGGCGGGCAAGAGTGATTCAGCTGGGGAAAAGTGCACAGTAACTTATCCAGGGACAGAGGAAGACCTTGATGCTGCTCCTTCAGAGCCCAGGAAACGCAGACTGGCCTCTCTGAATGCGGAGGCTGTGAACAATCTGCTCTTTGAGCGGGACGATGGCTTGTTGTCTGGCAGGCGCTTTCGGAGGGACCCTGCCAAAGCCAGTGGAGACTGTACTGCCAAGAGCATGCATTGCAAGGCAGGTGACAGCTGGCCTGCCTTGGAAAAGACAGCTGTGAAAACAGGTAAAGGCAAAAATCGACATGAGGCCAGTCAGAAATACAATAGCTGTGACCATTCACTGGATGAGGTCTTTGATGACGGGTTAAGGAGAGAGGATAGTGCCATCTCCTATCATCCCACCCCAAAGAGACTGGCCAGCCTGAACGCTGTGGCTTTCTTGAAGCTGACCCATGAGAAAGACCAGCCCCTGAAGCAGAGGAGTAAGTCAGATGGAGAGGGCAAGTCTGAGAACCACTGCTCAAAGTCTACACTCAAATGGGCCAAAGCCAATAGGAAGAATTGTGTCAAGTCCAAAAAGGAAGCGGCCAGCTTAAAAATGGAAGGTCAGCACAGCTGGCGAGGGCTCACTCTGGGTGCTTTTGGGAAAGCAGAACAGCAGGACTCCTCTAGGCTCTACAGGACAGCCCAACCTGTCCCTTATGAATCGCAGTCTAGTATGGAGGGTTTCTACCATAGACTGCCTTTGCTCATGGGTGGGCAAGCTTCCATGAAGCCAGAATATGGAAGACCTGGAGAGAAATCCCCGACTCCAAAACAGGAATTTCATCAGCCTTCCTTTCCTGTGCAGCAGTTCCCCCCTTTGCCTGTTCCTGGGAATCACACAGATTGTGGCTGTCTCTATGAATCCTCAGATCTGGCTCCGTTGAACGGGTTTTATGTTTGTTATGGCCAAAGTGGATACCGTGGCTACTCTCACTGCTCAGTTTACCCCAAGGACGAACTTTCGCAGCCTGCTACCTGTGAAGGGCTCTTGGTATCGCCTGGTTCCTTGCCATCAGGCACTCATTTTCAGCCACTCCACTGGTGCAGCTCCCCATACTGCTGTGGAGAAGGAACAGCCATCAACAGCTACAGTGTCTGTGGTGTTGTACATGTGCCGGATGGCAGGATCAGCAGTGTGCACACAGGACGGAACAGCTACCCCTACAAAATGCCTTTTGCAGCAGGTAAGGTGCAAAGCACGAGGCTGTTTTCTTAGGAACACTGAGCAAGATGAGGGCTTCTCTGGGGCAGTGGTGATTATCTTGTGGCTTATCAAAGTTTGAGATCTCTGCCATGGATCAAAAAGAATCCTCCCTCTATTTTTAGCCCAGAGGGTTTCTCTCCATTGAAAGGTCCTGTTGGTGTGGAAGGTATGGAACTGCTGAAAGATTTGAGGCAGTGAGGAGATGACTCATGACTTGTTGCACTGGAACTAGATGCTTTGATCTGTGTAAAATGAGTGGTTTCAATTCCTAGATGCTCCGCACGGCTTCTCTCTATCCTGCTGCACCATGGTGTCATTCTGTTCCCAAAAGCTTGCTCTTGGTACTGAATCATCCCCGCAGAGCAGTGTGGGGAAGCAGGCAGTGCCTCCGTTGTTAAGACTCTTGATGTTGAAAGCTGTGTAGGGGATGCAGTCTTGTAAGGCTTTATAGATCTGACCTGGCAGGGCTGTGCAGTGATTCAGTTTGAGTCTGCTGGTTGAACTGATGCTTGAATTTCTTTGTAGTGAGTGGGGGCAAGCAATGGTGTAAGATGTAGGGTACTTGTTTGCCTGGCCTATTTCAGTCCTGTTTGTTTGGGTTTTATTTTCTAACTTTGTACATTGTCGGCACTCCGCCCTTGCTATTAAAATCCATCTTTTTGAAATATTTAAAGCTGAACTGCTGTGCTGTGGTTACCAGACACCAGTGCTTTGTGTAAAAGCCATCAAGCTAGGCGCTGCCGCTTGCTAGTGCTGCAGTCTGTAGTCAAAGCTGCTGCTTCAGCTGCTGGGAGTGTAAACATTGATGTCTCAGTTAACTACGTGCACGTGTTCAAGTCAAAGGAAGGCATGACTTAGCTACTCCAAACAGATTTTCAGGTAGGCGGATGGAGTTTTGGTTCAGCTCTCAGTTTAAGTAAGGCTTTGTCATCTTCCGTTGTAGGAGACTACTGAAACATGGGAGCATTTGGTTGAGGTATAATTTCTGTATTCCTGAAATATCTTTGCTGTCATGGTGCTGCTTCCTACAGCAGGAGTTAGGCAGTGTTAGTGTCTTTTAAAGCTTGCAAGACAACAAGTTCAGCAGTGTGTTCTTGTCTGACACTTTTCTGCATAGTTCCCCGAGATCATGTCAGAATACTTAGTTCCTGAAACTTTTCACGCCACTGCCTCCAGCTTCACAAAGAACTCAGCAGTGCAGATGAGTTTTGTTGAGAGTTCAGCCCTCCCTGAAAACAGGGTGATTCCTTCTGGTGCTGGCAGAAATAGTTCAGGTGTATACAGTCTTTTCTCTTTGTGGAGGAGTAAGTGGCAGAATAGTTTCCTTTCCTAGCAGGTGTTTGGATGCAGTGCATTTTGAGTTAAAGCTGACTTTATTTATATATATGTGTATGTATACGTATATCAAATACATATATTTGATTTTTGATTTCCTTCACATGAGCAACTTGGATTTAAAAGCTTTAATATCTGAATAATTTAGACTTTGTTTTTCAGACTGAAGGAGGTTTGTCCACATGTTAACAGGGGTTTATACTTAGATATTGGCTTTTACATATGTGTGTGCCTCTGAATTCTCATCCTTCCCTCAAATGGGTTATTTTAAGGAATTAAAGGATTACTCTGATTGTAAGCAATAGGCTCCCATCTGAGA
Organism: Lagopus leucura; assembly: GCF_019238085.1. Taxonomy (NCBI): domain Eukaryota; kingdom Metazoa; phylum Chordata; class Aves; order Galliformes; family Phasianidae; genus Lagopus; species Lagopus leucura. The sequence continues at coordinate 6,493,794 of NW_024962282.1, forward strand.
TCCCACCCTGATATGCAGGATCCAGTGTTATGTACAAAGTGGTTTGCTTTTCTGTCTTAGTACACTCAAGGTGTTCAACTTCCAACCTAAAAGGGCTTTTGTGAGTGAAACAGGCACAACGTGATTCACTGCCCCACCACCGATCCTGTGCCTGCTGAGGCCAGGTGGATGATCTTTGTTACCTTTTTCTATATAGCTCTGTGTTGTGCAGCAGCATTCTCCCACAGAGATGTTGTGTTCCTGTCTACAGGCATCTCTAGGAGGTTGATGAAAGCTGCCCTCGGGTCACCCTAAGAAAGCATGTATTCAGATTTAGGGTTGCATTTTAGATCATTTGGGAATTCTCTTTCTGCTGACACCGGGTAATTCTGGTCTAACTTTCTCTTTTCTTAGCCACGACTTGGTTTGAGGGCTTGTCTTGTGCCTTCTGGAGTAGCATGAGGTGTTCTGGATGCTTTTGAGAGGCAGCATCAGCCAGATTGCTTACCTGTTGTGGTTACTAATGTGTTTTGGGGACATAGTTTTGTTGAAGCAGCAACTTGCGTGATTTTATATAGTTTTGATCTATTATTTTTTCATGTTTCAGGAGTTAATTTGAAGAATCTTCTCAATTTTCCCCTGATTACTTGAGTTCAACTTTTGGAAAGAAGCTTGCTTCTTCTGCTAGTGTGGTTTAATCCTTCCTATCATTTTGATAAGCCTTTTATTTCTTTTATATATATATTGACAGTCTGGAGTTGCTTTGGACTCTGGCCAGCCTTTTGTATATTACTGGCTGGCATGACTCTGGGGAATTTCAGCTGGGTTTGTTGTAGTGCAGTGTCATCAGCAGCAACACGTTGGAAGTTTAGAAATAAGGATACATGCTTTTGGAATCCCTTGACAGTGCAAAATGAAATTACAATGTGAAGGGCCTTAATTGCGTCACAGCCATAAAGAGAATTTCAGGGGAAAATGGCGGTACTCTGGGACAGTCTTGACTGTGTAGTAGTCTTAAATTTCAAACAAGATAATCTCTTTTTCTTCCCTTCACTTAGAAGGCTGCAAGTCTCTGGACCAGCTGAACCTCACAATTCCGGTGGCAGGGCACCCTGCGTCACCTGCCCACCCGCTCTCAGGATGTCCTGTACCCAGCGTGCCGCCAGCTGCAGAACCTGTTCCTCATCTGCAGACCCCCAACTCTGACCCTCAGACCATGGCCCGTGAATGTCCCCAGAGCTCAAAGCCTCCCAGTGGCTCCAAATCTGGTCTCCGAAATACGCCAGGCTGTCTGCATGCCTCTGACAGCAAAACGGTGGGAGGCCATTCCCATCCAAAGCAACAGCGCATCAGCAGGCGAAGGGCCACCAATGGCTGGATACCTGTTGGCACAGCCTGCGAAAAGGCTGTCTATGTTGTGGTAGGTGTCTGGAGTGCTGCTGTTTTTGATTTTTTGTTTTGTTGTGGTTTTTTTTTGTGTACCCATATCTATATGTCTATCTTCAGTGGTAGAAGATGACAGAAAGGGGAGGGTTTTGGCTTCTGTTTCAGGGTAGTGGTGGTTGTTAGCTGTCCAGTGTTCTAGAAGACAAGCTGTGGATCAGCAGGGCTGGGCTTTGTGGCTGACCTGTTGGCTTTGTTTTTCTCATATTACATTGCACAGCATGATGGACAGTTTGCAGAGGATGGAAAACCTGCCACTCCTCTGCTAGCATCAGTTGAAATGCTGTCATGATGAATAATTTGGCATTTACCTGCTGCACCTGTGAGTCCATCTTACAGGGAAATCATCCTCCAACTTCTTCCTCCTGGGCTATGTCAAACCTGTTTTGAGGAGGGGAAGGTTTTAGCTTTGCTGTAAGCAGCTGTCCAAAGGTAACTCTTGTAAACTTGTTCTTCTCACAGATAGTGTCCATAGTCCAGCAGAGATCTCCCAGAACACACAGAGGACTGAAACAGTTTCCTGACTCCCAGATGGATTTTTTTTCTAGCATTCAGTAGCCTCTAATTGGTAACTCATGCATTGGCATGGACAGTCACTCCTTTGAAGTCTTCTCAACTGCGCTTACTCATTTGCTGCACTGAGGTGCAGAGAGTAGCTGCTGTAAAATGGGAGACTTCCTGACAGAAAGTGTAATTACTGTAGTAATGCAGTAAAGTCTGCTTGCTTCTAGTAACTAAATTGAAAGAAAAGTTAATATCCTTCATTTTATAATGTAAGATCTGTGGGCATGAAGATCAGAACCCATTTGCTGTCTGGGAAGGTGGGACAAGGCATTGACCGTGCTAACTAAATGTCACAGCAATGGAAGTTGTGGCTCAACAGTACACACTTGATGCAGTGGCACAGCCTCAAGCTGTTGAGAGCATTATCCAGGGGAGGGTTTGTAGCTTTAGCTCTCAGAGATGTACTCTGGCACCAAGGGGTGTGTGAGGGTAAAGTCCATGGAACCTGGAGATGGGTCTCTTTCATCCACTGTTCAGACTTGTCACTGTGCTTTTTACCTACAGAACTGAAGGAGCTTGATTTAATTTGAAAGGGTTTTAGTTTCACAGGTGTGTACTTTTGTGAGACTTGTGAGACCTACTGTCTAGTTGATGACCTGTTCCTTTCTGCCAGACTAGGCAGGAAGAATAGTTGTTTTGTCTTTCGCTTTGCGAATGATAACCACAGATAGCTTACATACATTTGGATGCTATTCCATGATAAACTTTCATTACATATAAATGCCCTACCCATAGATGAAGTAATCATTCTGACCCAAAATTTGCTTTTATAAGCCAACAAAGTGGAAATAGGGATGCTGTGAGTGGCCTTACACCGTGTGATTTCTCTTGGAGCTCTCTTGAATTGGAAAGACTTGGCTCTGAGCAGGTTTAGGCAAGTTTTTAATTCACAGCAGGACCAAAGGAGTCTTGGATTGGGCTAGCAAACAGTAAACTAACTTTTTGCTTGTATGCTTGGGTTGCTCTTTCTTTTGTGTGCCAATGCTGTAGAATGAACCTGAACCAGCCGTTCGCAAGAGCTATCAGGCTGTGGAGAGAGATGGAGAGATTATCCGGGTACGAGATACTGTCCTCTTGAAATCAGGACCCAGGAAGAAATCTATGCCATATGTTGCGAAGATATCGGCACTGTGGGAAGACCCCAAAACAGGTACTGTGGCGAAAGGGTCCATTTAGCCTCTGTGTTAGGCAGATGAGAGCAAGCTGGAACCAGGGAGGTGATGTATCTTGGAGAGCTGCAAGCTTTTTGATGCACTCTGCTGCTGCCAGATTGGGTGGCAAAGGGGAAGAGGTTAGTTCCATGGCTTTAGTTCTAGTTGTTCTAGGATCTCTTTAATCACTGGTCTGGAACTGGTAATTAAAATCTTTCTAGTAATGAAAGCACATAATATCTGCCAACTGCGATCTTAGCAATGATTTTCTTTATAATTCCATGGAAGTAGGCATCTCAGGAGCTGTTGCTTATTCAGATGCTCTAGCCAACTTTTGGGCTGGGGGTTGTTATGAGGCATGGGCACATCTGCAGAAGTTCTTGGTGGGCCCTGAAAAGAGTCATTTGAGTTTTTGGTTTTGATGTTAAGGTCCTGTATCTGGTTACTGATGGTTAAGTCAAGAATGCTGTGCCAAATATTTCAAGGTACAGTTCAAGCTTAAAAGGAAGAAAAGTTGTTTTTTGTAGAAAGTGGCAGTGGTGTTAATGTGGGAATTAATACCACAAGCACCAAGCTTTGGATAAGTGTTTTTTCAGACCGTGAGCTGGAGTGGAGACTTTAAGGGAAACATTTGATTTTTGTGCATAACTCACCTCTGTGATGTAACAGAAGTAGAACGGGGTGAAGGTGCAGTGGAATAGCAGTGTGACTGACTTAATACAGCTCCTTGCTGTAAGAAAAGGATACCTAATTCAGTGTGAAATACCTATCACAACACAGCTGTCTCTACGTGAGAGCTGTGGAAATGAAAGGGATGAAGCAGGAGGAGGAAGCAGGATGTTGGTGGGAAAACACTGCAGCAAAACCAATTCTTGACATCTTGGAATAAATCTTCTTGCAGGGGAGCTGATGATGAGCCTCCTGTGGTATTACAGACCAGAGCACACTCAGGGAGGCCGCAATCCCAGTATGCATCAGGTGAGACATCCAAATGTGGAACTTGAGGCAAGGGGTCTCCTGGTACATCCCACATTTTTGCAAGAAATGGGGGAGTAGCCTGAGATCTTCCTGCATTCTTGGTTGGCCTCAAACTCAGGAGGCTTAGCTTCTCATTTGAGTGAAATTGAGCTGTCTCTTGGCTGCAGTGCAGCTGTTGCCAGATTTGTGAAGCAGTGGTGTCCAGCACACGGGCTTCCCCCAGTCTACTGCCGTGCATAACTGCATAACAGGAGTTCTGCATTTTTCATATGCCCAACTGCGTTAGGTCTTAATGCTTCTACCTTCAGTCTGAGAAAATCCTGAGCATCAAGTGAAAACTTTTAATCTGCCACCTTAAGAGTAAAGAGAATTGAGTTTACACTGAATCAAGATCAGATGCTTTTCCAAAAAGAGCATTCTAATCCATGCAGAAACACAGAGCTTGATGAAAAAACTCCCAGTGAAATTCCACAGTTTTTATTATGCAGTATGTTGGAATAGCTCTGTGATGTGCTGCCTTTTTACAATAAAAACCCCCAAATCTGCTGCTTCGGTTCTAGAAATCCGTACAGAATTGCAGATGCATCATCTGCCCCCTGTGTAGATTTATGATGAGAACTTAAGACTGATTTGAGGATGTTGTGCCAGTGTAAAGGCATTCACTTTTAAAAAGAAAAATGTGTGAGTCACTGTGACTTCACACCTCACTCAGCTTTGCTTGGACTTGCTTTGGGTGGCAGAACAGCTGTTTCCAAGCTAGAAAATGAACATTTACTGCTGTTTTCAACTCCTCAAAATCCTTGATGCTTTTTTTTTTTTTTTTTTTTTTCCCTTCTGCTTAAAAGGAAAAAAGCATGGGAGTACAGGTCTGGGGAGCAGCCAGGGAATTGTACCAGTCTGATTTGAAGAGCGCAGATTAATTCCTAAATCAAAATATGATATCTTGTATTTTTCTGGTCCATAATTAAAAGCATGACTAGTTGCATTTTAATGCAGAGAGAGCGCTAGTATTCAGCTCAGGAGGAACTGAACCACTTTTTTTGCACACTTGCTTAATTACACAAGACTTCAAATGAGAGATTGCCTTGTGGGCTGAGTAGCTGCGATAGGGTTGCCCAAGATGACTCAGATAATTTTGAAGTAAGGAGCAGAGCAAAACCTCAATGTGCAGAAGTAGGATGTGGCATTTTCAGTTTCTCTGATTAAGCTTGTTCCCAAGCAGTGGCCCTGTTTAGAGCTTAACTGTTTCCTCTGGGCTGTCAGCAGGAGTACAGCCTGCAGGTAACACTTTCAAACTTGTGCAAAGCATCCTTATTGCCTCAGATCATCTTTGCTGATCTAATTACATCTGAGATTCTTTGAAATTGTTCCATCTGCGTTGCCCCATATCTAACCAGAGCCAAGTTTCCTAAACTGCCCTGGGAGAAAAATGGCTATTACTACTCCCTTCCCTAAAACAGTCTTTTAAATTGAATTGGGATGAAAAAAATAGAGAGAAAACAACAGGTTGTTTTATCTTTGATATAAAAATAAATTAGGAAGGCCCTAATACTGCGTGACAGGCCAGTAGTTAAGATGACAAAGTGCCATTCAACCTCTGTTTCTACCCTTAGCTTTACAAATGACTGGGGAGTGTTTCCAGCACAGGAAAGGGAAAATGAATGAAGAACTTCCCTGGGAGCTCAGAGGAGTGTGTGGGTAGGGGGTGCTCCAACCTCCTGCTTGCAGAAGCATCACTCACTGGGTTTTCTGGATGTAGTGTGATGGCTCCGCCCACATGAACCCTGTACAAAGTCAAGTTTAGGATAAGTTGGAGCAAAAGCAGCGTATGTAGGAGTTGTTTTCTTTAGTTTCCTGTGCTCTCTGTAAGAGAGGAGGGTGTGAATACTTGGGCTCACAGAGAGTGTCAGGGGTGTTAAATGATGGGTTGCTGGAAAAAATTCTGGTACTCACTATAAGTGGGTCACAGGACACCTGCAAAGTGTCAGTATTATTGGAAATATTGGCTCTAAAGAATATCTGCTTTGAGCATGCTTTTGTTGCCTCCCCTTTGAGGTAATGGTGTAGAGCTGCCTTTACCTCCCTGGGGCTCCTGGCCAGCGAGGTGACCTCCTTCTTTCTTTTGCAGAATGAGATCTTTGCATCCCGACATCAGGATGAAAACAGTGTTGCCTGCATAGAGGAGAAGTGCTACGTGCTGACCTTTGCAGAGTACTGCAGGTAGGTGGTGCTCTTAACTTGCTGCTGTTCCCGAGACCTGCATCTATCTCCAGCACTTGTCATTCTTTCTTTTTCCAGCCATTACCCAGCAGAATAGTCCCTGCCCTACAGACTTCAGTCTAGGTATAATTGGATACGCTCACTCTGTATACAGGTTCAGTACTGTAACCTGGGAGTGCTTCCTCCATGCTAGACTTGTTACATATCTCATTGTTTTGTATATGATAGATGCTTTAAAGGATTTACAAATGCTTGTGAATGGATGATTTTGGTATCTTCACATGTGGGCATCAATGGAGGGCAGTACAGGAAAACCTACAGTGCTGGGGCTTAACTCAGTGGTAAATTAAAACTGAGCAAGTCTGGAAGTCACCTTGTACATTCATCCCCAGTGATACACAGATGCTATGGCTAGCTAGAATGTCTTCTGATATATCAGTATTGCTACTGGAACCTTGTATATGTGCTTGCAAATTTGAGTGATTTTTTGACAAAAGGATCAGTCAGATTATTGACTAAAGCACTTACAGATATGCTTTGGCTGATTAAATTTAAACTTGGTCAATACGAATATCAGAGTGTTCAAATTTAAGACTGCCAGCCTTGGATGTGTGAATCTCTCAGAAAATGAGAGTTGAATAGGCACACAAGTAGGTAACATAAAATAGTGCTTGAAATGTCTTCAGTTTTGCTGGGCATACCTGGTTGACTTTTGAGTCTTACTACAGAGGGAGCATTTAAGTCTCTCTGCTTGCTGTTTTGCTTCTAACCTAGGGCTCCACTATTTGAATTTCTAAAAACAAACTTTTCCAGCTCGTTTTAAAATGGATCTTGTTCTTTCTGAAAACTAAAAAGCAAACTAGACTTTGGATTCAGACAACTCATTTCCTTTCTAACAATTCCTGCCAATTTCCTGCCAATAGGCAGGAATTTTTTTTGTGCTGTTGTGGATAAGGTCACCTTTGAGAATCCTGAAGGCCTCTTGAATTTATCCTTTGCTTACACTGGAAGTCCTACAAGGAAATAAAGGTTTTTAGAGGCTGCTTTGTTATTTAGGAGTTGTAGTTGAAGCTGACTTACATCAACTCTCAGAGATGGTTTTTGTCCTTGGTCAGTCTTGCCAAAGGGTTTACTAATGTAGGATGCAAAATCAGCTGGCCACAAAATCTGTCTGTACCACAAGCTCCTGCAGAAGGGTTGTTGAAGTGTCCTGCATGAGAACAGCAAAGCACCCAGAATACAGATATCTTTTTTTTCCCACCGGTTTATTAATCTTAGAAGTGCTAGTACAGTTGATAGAATGAAGCTTTTTTCCTGTTGCTCTTAGCCCGGTGTAGAGGACAGGTTTATCCCTGACCTAGAGCTACTTGATATGCCATGCTTCAACCAGCTTTTTTTCAACTGGATAGTTGGTGTTGAAAACCTGTTTGTGAGGGAAATGCATGTATACAGTGTGGTGTGAAACTGGCATGAGTGTTTACAAAACTGATGTTCTTTTTAGCTTGACTCAGGAGCTTGTCTGTAACCTGACTTTGACTCCTGTATGTAGGCATACAGCATTTGGTCACCAGGACCTGAAGTCAATACGTACTCCAAGATCTTGCTCTAACAGCAAGGAAGGAGTGGACCTTATCGTGAGCTTTGGATGAGAAAATTGTATTTGACCCTCCAGCTTAAATGCTTTGTCCCAGTCTTGCATGAAGGTAGCTGGAAGAAAACACAGTACCTGTTGTACTCAGTTCACTTGCATCTGTCTAAATGATGGCCTGATGTGCCAGACTTTGGGGGAGGTAATTAACAAAAACAAGGCCAAAGTAATAAAGGTGAAGTGGATTGCTGGAGCATCTTTCCTACTGGATGGAGTCTGCCAGTATAGAAAGCAAGACTATTGGATTGCTTTGTATGGTTCAGTGTGGGATCAAAAGCCGTCCTGCTTTTGAGCAAAGGGTAATTCTCCTACATGTTCCCTTCCCCTGTGCCCTTTATCCTTGGGCAGCCACTCTCATGAGAAAGGCTGACACAAACAGCAGAAGTTGTGTGGTGAAAGATGATGTGAATCCATACTAACTCTTCCGATGCGATTACTTTGCAGATTCTGTGCCTTGGCAAAGCGTCGAGTCGAAGGGATCCCTGGCAGGAAAGCTGTCATGGTTCCTCCCTCGGAAGAATACTCCACACCTCTGCACCGCAAGGTGCCTGAGGACACTGACCCTGAGCTGGTTTTTCTCTGTCGTCATGTCTACGATTTCAGACACGGGCGCATCTTGAAGAATCCACAGTAGCATGGCTCTGCACTGAGACTGTGGTGAGGGTGAGCAGCGCTGGGGAGCTGATGGCAGGACGGCAGCCTGGGACATCTGTGTGCTCCCACCCATTTATCTTGTGCTGCTCGCAACCAAGAGCTCTCAGTGCTCTTTCCTTGGACTGAAAGGCGTGCATGGGAGCAGATCCCTGTGGAGGAAGGCAGTGGTTGAAAGCACAGCACTTCGTTAAAAGCATAAATGAAAATATAGACGTTAAAATAAATATATGTATATAGATATAGGTACTTGCATATGTAAATCTATATCTATATATGTATCTAGAGATGCATATATTGGGAAGGGTTTGTAGGGGATAAAAGCCAGTAAGCTGAATCAGAGCCATTGTTGGTGGGAGTGGTGGGAAGACACAGGAGGGATGTGGTGGTGTGTTATGTGAGTCAAGCTGTAATAGTCCTGTGGTTCTCGTGTCCTCGTGTGAAGTGGGAGGACTGAGACCAGTTCCTTGGCAGACCGCAGGAACCTCCTCTGTCCAAAAAGAAAGAGAGAGGATTCCTGGTGAGCGAGAGCTTCTTCGAAATACAGCTGTTGTTTTTGAGGCTACTTGAATGCAGAGTAGCCTTGAGTCACACTTGAGTAGGTTTTGCAAGGAAGAGCTATTCCCTTTTTTTCTTCCTCATCTTTCTCTTCCCCTCACCTTCTTAAGAACTGTTTTGCAACTCACTGTTTGGACTGAGGCTTGACAGCCAGGCTTGGAAATCTGCTCCAGCTCAGAGACAGGGAAGGACCTGGCGGGATTGATGGCTTTATGTCCTGGCATGACATTGTGGAGAGCTGTACCCACACCCACAGGATTGCAGCAGATGTGCATTGCCCTAAAGCTGGGAGCGCACCAAGTGGGCTCCGTTGGTGGAAACCAGGTTTTCTCTTCTGAGCACTGCTTGCTCATATAGCATAGAAAGCTTTAGGGATAGAAGTGGGTTTACTCTTTCGTCCAGTTCATTCGTCTGTAATGTCCTTTAACACCATCTTCTCATTGTGAAGAAGCTAGATGACAAACACTTAAAGTGTTGCTTTTAGCTTTTTTTTTTATAATTTAGCCCCCCTTTATGTCTCTGTTCTGACCCTGAGTTTCTCATTGAAGCCACCAGCAGAGCTGTTTCAGTGCTGCGCTGCAGCTTTCTCCCCATCTCCAAACTCATCCTGTCATCTGAGCAAGCTCACCAAAGTGGCTTTGTGGCTCCTGAAAGGAACTGAGTATTGGGGAAGGGTTTGCATTGAAAAATGTAACCTGAGCCTCATAAATATTTCTTTGCCTCTTGCCTTACGTGTATAGATCCTTAGTAGACTTTAGCTTATCTCAATGCAAACTGTTGAAGTTGATTCTAAACCAAACCAAAGGACAATGTAACAGAGTCCGTTGAGTCAGCCACACCAAGCTGGGAATCCACATTTAGATTGCACTAATGTAAAGAAAGAGAACCAGTGCTGCATTAGCCCGTGTGCCTGCTGGCTGGAGCCACTTATTGGAATTGTAGGGATTTGCATTTTTCTGCTTTCTGCGGGGCTTCTGAACTCATGTAAAACAGTGGAAGTATTGAAACTGCTTTAACATTGTCCTGTCAGTGGATGTGGGAGGGAACAGCATTGGCTTGCTCCAACAGCTGCACGCCTGGTCTGGAAAGAAAACCCCATGGCATCAAATCTGTTACATGCAAATAGCTTGTTAATGCTGTAGATCTCCAGAATTGCTGTACATACCAAAGAGGGGAAAGTGTTTAGAGGAAGAGGACATAAAAAGAGAGGATGAGAACTGGCACCCACCATAGTGGGACAGCAGGGAATGCATCTCTCTGCTGCTGGGGGAACGATTTCTGCTGAGTGTTGGAGAAGATGTTGGAAAAACCCTGTTGTCCTTGCCCAAGGGAGAATGCCCAGCTTCAGGAGGCTTGATGCTAGGTGTGTGGGCAGGAATTCATGGGCTAAGTATCTTATCTCATTTATACCTCAAGATACTGTTAGTGTCAAAGTAATTGCTCAGATTTCTCCTTAACAATTAGCTTGGGCACTGATGGTCTCTTGGAATGATTTAGTTGGGCTGCATGGTGCGATATTGCCCAGTGGGAGTCAGGAGTTCTTTTGGGTGGATGAAAGTGGCATGGGGAAGGGAGGAGCATGGAGATGTTGGAGGATGGGATCCCTGCTGAGAGGGAGGACACTGGAGAAACAGAGCCATTCCTGCCGTCATGATACAGGGTGATGGGGGAACAGAGTGGCTGTGCCCTGGGGCCATGGGCATGTGGTAACAGCATGGAAAGGTGACTGATGGTCTTAAATACACACATTTGACTTGGTAGGGATTCCTGACACCTAGCCTGAAGCAGGTGAGTTGCCTGCAGCTGCCTTCCACTAACCCAAGTGCCATCTGATGAAGGATTCATCAAGACCCACTGGCCAGGCAGCCCTGAGCATTTCTGCACAGTCGGAGAAAGATCATAGAATCACAAGGTTGGAAATGACCTATAAGATCATCCAGTCCACCTGTCTCCTCATCACCATTGCCACCACTAGTATTAAACCATATCACGCAGCACGTCATCCAGACACCTCTTGAACACTGCCAGGGACGGCGACTCCACCACCTCCCTGGGCAGGCCATTCCAGTGCCTGACCACTCTCTGAGAGAAAAAGTTCTTCCTGATGTCCAACCTAAACCTCCTCTGATACAACTTGTGGCCATTGCCCCGTGTCCTGCTCGTTGCCTGGGAGAAGAGGCCAAATCCCTCTTCACCAC
>NW_024962282.1:6505283-6537907 GCF_019238085.1 Lagopus leucura
TGAAGGGAGGTTGTGGTGAAGAGGGATTTGGCCTCTTCTCCCAGGCTGAACAATCCCAGCTCCCTCAGCTGCTCCTCACAAGACTTGTGCTCCAAACCCCTCACCAGTTTCGTTGCCCTTCTCTGGACATGCTCCAGGACCTCAACATCTTTCCTGTAGTGAGGAGCCCAAAACTGAACACAGTACTCAAGGTGCGGCCTCACCAGTGCTGAGTACAGGGGGATGATCACCTCCCTGCTCCTGCTGGCCACACTATTTCTAATGCAGGCCAGGATGCTGTTGGCCCTCTTGGCCACCTGGGCACACTGTCAGCTCACGTTCAGCCGAGCATCAACCAACACCCCCAGGTCCTTCTCTTCTCCACAATCATCCAGCCACTCATCCCCAAGCCTATAATGCTGCATGGGGTTGTTGTGGCCAAAGTGCAGAACCCGGCACTTGGCCTTGTTGAACCTCATCCCATTCACCTCAGCCCAGTGGTTCAGCCTGTCTAAATCCCTCTGAAGGGCTGCCCTACCCTCAGGCAGATCAACACCACCTCCCAGCTTGGTGTCATCTGCAAACTTGCTGATGGTGCACTCAATCCCTTCATCTAGGTCATCAATAAAGATATTAAACAAGATGGGTCCCACTACCGACCCCTGGGGGACACCACTTGAAACGGGTCACCAGCTGGACTTCACTCCATTCACCACGACCTGCTGGGCATGGCCCTGTAGACAGTTCCTTTCCCAAAGAAGTGTATATCTGCTCAGACCTTGGGCAGCCAGTTTCCCCAGACGAAGCCTATGAGGGACCGTGTCAAAGGCTTTGCTGAAGTCTAGGAAGACTACATCAACAGCCCTTCCCTCATCTATCAGACTAGTCACCCAGTCGTAGAAAGAGATGAGGTTGGTCAAGCACGACCTGCCTTTCACAAACCTGTGCTGGCTGGGCCTGATCCCCTGGACTCTGTGTACATGCTGTGCAATCTCATCCAAGATGATTTGCTCCATAACCTTCCCTGGTACTGAGGTCAGGCTGACAGGCCTATTGTTCCCCGGATCCTCCTTACGGCCTTTCTTGAAGATGGGAGTCACATCAGCAAGCCTCCAATCCTCTGGGACTTCACCAGTTAACCAGGAGCATTGATAGATGGCCAAGAGGGGCTCAGCAGTCACCCCCGCCAGCTCCCTCAGCACCCGAGGGTGCAGCCCATCCGATCCCATGGGCTTGTGACAGTCCAGATGGAGGAGGAGCTCTCTGACTGTCTCCACTGGAATTGCTGGGGGCATAGTCTGTGCAGTGTCCTAGACTTCCAGATTGGGGCATAAAAAGCCCAGAGGATAACTGATCTGGCTGTTAAAGGCAGATGTAAAGAAGGCATTAAGGATCTCAGCCCTCTCATTGTCCTCAGTGACCACATTCCCTGCTGCATCAAGTATAGGATGAGAATTATCTTTGATTCTTCTTTTCCCATTGATATATTTATAAAAGGATTTTTTGTTGTCTTTTACTGCAGAGGCCAACCTGAGCTCAAGTTGGGCTTTCGCCTGCCTAACTTCCTCCCTGCATACCTTAGCTACTTTGTAATCTCCCTGAGCAGCCTGTCCCTTCTTCCAAAGGATGTAGACTCTCTTTTTCTCCCTGAGTCTCAACAGTAATTCCCGGCTCATCCACACCGGTCATCTTCCCCTGCAGCTCGCCTTATGGCTCTCAGGGACAGCCTGTTCTTGTGCCTTTAAGATTTCGGTCTTGAGGAGCGTACAGGCTTCCTGGGCCCCTTTACCCTTGAGAAGCGACTCCCAAGGGACCTGCGCTACAAGCTCCCTGAACAGGTCAAAGTCTGCCCTCTGGAAGTTTAAGAAGGTAGTTCTGCTGACCACTCTTTTGACATCCCCAAGAATGGAGAATTCTACAATTCTGTGGTCACTCTGTCCAAGACAGTCCCCAGCCTTCACTTCGCCCACCAGTCCTCTGTTAGCAAAAACCAGGTCCAGCAGGGCACCACCCCTGGTAGGCTCTCCTACCAGTTGCATAAGGAAGCAATCTTCCACACAGTCTATAAACCTCCTGGACTGCTTCCTCTCCGCTATGTTATATTTCCAACATATATCAGGGAAGTTGAAGTCTCCCATCAGAACAAGTGCTGGCGATCGCGTGACTTCTGCGAGCTGCTCATAGAATGCCTCATCCAACTCTTCGTCCTGATTAGGTGGTCTATAACAGACCCCCACCAAGATGCCACCCCTACAGGCCTTCCCCCTGATCCTTACCCATAGACATTCCACTCTATCATTCCCAACCCCAAGTTCTTCTACATCGAAACAGTCTTTAATATAAAGGGCCACACCACCACCCTTCTTTCCTCGTCTATCCCTTCTGAAGAGCTTGTAACCAGCTATCACAGCACTCCAGTCATGGGAGTGGTCCCACCATGTTTCGGAAGTAGCAACAAAGTCATAATTAGCCTGACTCACAATCATTTCCAGCTCTTCCTGCTTGTTGCTCATGCTGCGTGCATTGGTATAGACACATTTCAGATGAGTCATCTGCCTCATCCCCTGCTCGAGCACCTTTCCCCTAGGCTCATCTCTTGAGAGGCCTGTTTTGTCCCCTTCCCCCTTCATAGCTAGTTTAAAGCTCTTTCAATAAGCCCCTCTAGTTCCTGTGCCAGTATTTGCTGCCCGCTTCGAGATAGGTGGGTTCCACAGGCAGACAGCAGGCCAGGGGCTGAGTAAACTGCCCCATGATCAAAGAACCCAAAGTTTCTGGCTCGACACCAGCCAGATTTGAACCAACCAGATTTGAAACTCAGTCTTGGAAACCACAATAACACGCTGAAATTCCTCCTTCTGAACCCCTCTCCCCCTCTGCTCCCACCTTTGTCCTGGCTCCTCCCCGAGTAAAAGAGAAATTGTGCTTGTCCTGGGCATAGAATGGGCTGTGTTGTGTCCCAAGAGGACAAATCCCAACTTCTCACGTTATAATCTGCTTCAGGCCAAGAACATTGTTTGAGATTCACGTGGTTGCTTATGCTGTTGTGCAAACAGCATGTAAATGGATTGAAATGTCTTATCCATAATGAAAATATTTCATGCTTTTTTAATCTATTAGATATGGAAATATTTTTTGAAACTGAAAATGCAGTCGGTAGAATTTAAATTGAAACGTAAACATGTAAAATATATTTTAGTTGATAATTTTGTAAAATGCACTTTTTTTGTGTCTTTTCCCTGGTTTCCCAGATCTGTATTTCAGTGTTTACAGATGGAATGAAAACATTCCCTATACTCTTCTTCTGTGAGAAAGATATATTAGAAGTAATTCTTAAAAAATAAATTTGAAAAATTGTATTGATTTAGAAAACAAATCAGTGGAACTCTATTCTTCTTTTCCTGGGTTGTCAAAAGAGGAGTTAAAGTTCTTAAGTGCTTGGAGAGTACCAGTGTGGGACTGAATTCTGGGGCTTGGGTACTTAGGGAGTGATTCCAATGCTTTTCCACCCCCATCCTTGCTGGGATGCAGTCCTAAGATGAACAAAGAAAGGAATGATCGGTTAAGGGGATTAATTTTACCTTTTATTTTTCCAATCTTTTCTCAGCAGCTGCTGTCATAGGGATTGTTATTAAGCATCTGCCTTTTAGAGAGGGAAGGTGCTAGTGGCAAAGATAGTCTCCGGAAGGCTTGATGTATCAATCTGTACTTTAGAAACACTGTAAAGGAGTGCATTTCTTCTCTTAGGAAAAGCATCTTATAAAGAGCATCACTATGCTCAGTGTCTTTTACTTGGTATCATCGCCATCAGCTTTTGTCAGCACGGGAGCATTCCAGCCCCACAGCTCCCAGCTCTGTCCATCCTCACACCAAGAATGGAACTGACAACTGTGTGGTCTCCATTGATGTGCCCATAAGACAAGGAAGAACCCAAATGGGAGCAAAAGCTGCAGCAAATTATAGCCTGTCTGAAATCACGCAACTGGGTCAGGACCTCTATGAGAATAGGATCTGCTGGAAAACACCCTGAATGCAGGTGAGTGTGGTCTGAAGATGGTAAGCTTAAGATTTCACAGTGTTGGGGAGCAGCTCTGCAAGCAAAAACCTGCTGCCAAAGCTGCTCACCCCAAGGCTGCAGTGACTTTGACGATTTGGTGCCCTCTGCAGTGAGACTGTGCTGAGACCTGAGTACGAAGCAGTGGGGAGATGTGATTTAGCTCTTGACTGGGCAGCTGGCCCTTGGTGTGGGTTATTTCTGTAAATAATCATGTGTACTATTTAGAGCTGGAGCCTTGCGTGCGTGGGAAGGGGGGAAATAAGTTCTGGGAACAAAATGGGGGGGGGGGGGGGGCCCCACCGGCCCCGCCAAGAGATGGTTTACAGTGACGTTGAATTGTGTCCTAATTGGAACATCCATAAAGCCCAGGGAGTAGGGCAGCACAGGTCCAGGCTCTACAGTATCTTTGGTCCCTGGGTTGTTTCCATCAGGAGATCTTGATGTAGTCCCATGAAGTTTCTAGTGTGACTTCTTATGGTGCAGTGGCTTCCGGCCAAGCAAACCCACAGCAGCTTGTGTGCCTGCTCTGGTTGCTGCTCTGTGCTGAAGGAGGTAATTAATAAGGGGAAATACTCCCGAGATTTCCCATGCTAGATAATATGATAATATGGAGCTGAGGAGCTGCCAGGGAAGCGAGCATGCTGTTTGTGTCCCTTGTTGCTATAGGGATGAGATGGCTTTTCTGTCAGAGCCTCCAGTGAAAGCAGCTAATCCATTTATAAGAGGAAAGGCTATTTAATAAAGGAAACAATTTAAACTGGATTTACACAATCTGCTGCATGGAAGCACCGTTTACTCTGGCACTTCATATTTAATTTTTCTTTCTCTGTGAACCTCTTTGGAGTGCTCTATAGGAACAAGCTGCAGTTGGAGGGGCTTTTGGATGCCCAATAATTCTTAAAAACAAATCTGTTCAGTGATGCTAAACCAAGCCAGCAGCAGATGAGTATTTTCCACTATGTTATGTCTTAGGGCACTGGAATACAGTATTAGAAAACACACAAGCTATTATAATGGGGGGAAAGGTATTTTTGAAAGGATATCAAGCAAAAGCTTGGCAGAGCAGGGTTAAGAGAGCCTGCTTTCTGCAAACTTTGTCTTCTGTTTGCACAAGGGCAGCAGGGAGGGAGTTCTGCTTTCAGCTTATAGGTTTCTGCTTATCCAACAATGGAAGTGACCCCATATGATCCCAGGCTGGGATATGGAGTGGTAAGGATGTTTTTCCTTTTGCAACCACAGCTCCAAAATCCTCTCTGTCAGTACCAGAGTGCAGCTAATGAGTAGGGCTGAGTTAATACCGTGCTGTACGATTACAGTCTATAAAAAGGGATTTATATGGCATGTTAGTGCCATTTATTTTACCGCATTAGCTGCTACCATGCACACAAATAAGCAAGGTTGGGTTTTGTTCTGACCTCTCTGCAAGATGAAAGCCAAATGCCTGCTGGGAGCAGATTTTCCAATGGGATTGGGAATGCTGGGAACTGCTGCAGTGCCCACTGCCACAGCCCCACAGGCACGTGCATAGGGAAACATAGACTTGGGACAGCAGCAGGGCCTGCCTGCAATACCGGCCCTTATCCAGCAACGAGAGGAGATGCTTCTGACTTGGAGTTTTTTTTTCCTGATAATTGCGGAAGTTTGCTCCCAGCTTAAATTTCCTCCTTTGCAATGGATGTTGTGGTCTAAAACGGATTTCTTAGGTTTAAGAATCAAAACCCTACTCCTATGTCTTCACGTGTGAGAACTGCAGAACCTGTGTCAGATTTCTAATTGTCTTTTTCCTCCTCTAAAATGTTGGAGAAAACATGCCATTTTTATTATTTACAGATGAAGGGGAGGGAAATGCTATCTAGTGCTCTTTTCCAGAAAGGCTCATTTTCCTGTGGTAAGGAAGCAAGAGGAGTCAGACTTCTGTATTTTGAGGCTTCTTTTAAACTGAACTGATTGAGACAAATGAAAGCATTGAGTTCTTGTGAAGTCAGCTTGTCTAATTAAAATAGCACACGTTTTATCACAGTTCTTTTTTCAGGGCATGAAGCTTTCTCTTTTCTTGTTCCTGTTTCCTCCTGAGTTGTATCCTGAGTTTCCTCCTTAATGTTCCACTCTTGAATTCTCCTTTCGTAATCCATCTTCATGCTGATACATCTCCAAGGAGCAACCCAAGCACCCAGAGACAGCCCAGCTTTCAGCCCTCTGGTGAGGACCACCCAACTGTGTTGGGGCCATTTCAGATGTCCCCATC
Source organism: Lagopus leucura (assembly GCF_019238085.1). Taxonomy (NCBI): domain Eukaryota; kingdom Metazoa; phylum Chordata; class Aves; order Galliformes; family Phasianidae; genus Lagopus; species Lagopus leucura. The sequence continues at coordinate 6,511,562 of NW_024962282.1, forward strand.
AAGTTGAACACTGTCTGCATCATCCCCTGCTCATCCAGAGCTGACTCAGGGCGATATTCATTGAGTGCTAGCAGCACCCTGTGTTTAATGGTAATAAGTCTTGGTGAAATAAGTCTGGGGGCTCGTTTCTTTTCAATTTTCTTCTAAAACAGCTGAACAGGGCAGTGTGCATCTCATTGTGTTTGGGGATCCCAGAAGCCTTGATTACATTCACTTTGCTCTTTCATCTGGGAAAGAAATCGCTGTTTCTTACTTTGACACTCAGGTTGAATTTTGTTTTATGAAAAGATGTGAACAATTTCTTCCTTCTCTCAGGTGTCAGACCCAGAAAAGTGTTATTAGCTGCTGTGTAGTATTGCTTTTCTTTAACGGATATTTCTGCCTTTCAGCTGGGGCATGGGAGGAAAACATGTAATGAAGGAGGAGGGTTCCTAGTAATCTATCAACTTTGCATTAGTGAGAACAAAGTATTTTCATGAGATGGTTAACCCCTCTGATGCTGTTTCCCCCACTGGAAATAACACCTGGCCCATTTGTATGGGATGTCTTATCAAAGCCATGTAGAGTTTAATGTGCAATACTGAAAATTGATGATAAGGCCACATCTAGCTACAGACATGAGTTTGTCTGATGTGGGTGAAACTGGGAAGCAGAGAGAGCCCTGGTCTGGGGAAGGGCTGAGAGGGGTTTGAAATGGAACAGAGGATGATGAGAAAAAGGGAGTTTGGGGGCTCTGCTGACTTCTAAAATTGAACGTGGCTTCCACTGATCATGTCTGGTAGTAGTTTTCTTGGGCAGGGGAACCAAAAATGGCTTTCCTGAAAAGCTTCAGTTTATAATTACAACAGGGTGGGAAAGAGAGCATTAAACCCAGCGTAAGGTCCTTGCAAGTTCAGCCAGCTGCTTATCAATTAATTTGCAGATGCAAGATAAGCAGATCTCTAGCACTGCATTTCCTGGAAAGTAGTGATTTCTGTTCTGGGCAAGATAGACCTAGCCCCTCATAACCATCTTCTCTGAATTATTATTATATTCATCCAGCATGTTTGACATGTCTTAAAATGAGTTTTTCAGTTGGAAAGGTGAGTCAGTTTATGTTGGGAGAATAAAACAGATTCTGACACTTTATAGAGTTAAAGCAGAGGCAGTATATTGGAAAAAATACAACTCTTGTATAACATGAAGTGTACTTCTGATTGGTTGCAGGTGTGAAATACATGCAATGCCTCTACAGTTGATCATCTAGCATGCAGTTAGCACGAGGTGTATCTTGGATCTTGGATCATGCACCCAAGCTTCTTCTCTGATTCATTGGCAACAGGCAGCTTTCTTAGCTAACCTCAGCTAAGCTTTGTAACTTCTTTCCTTTTTCCTAGTACAGCTCTTTTTCTGCTTATGCATCTCCTTTCTCTTGCTGACTTTGTCAAAGACTGTGACTGCCCAGAGACAGCAGCATTTGTACCAAAGCACATAGGCCTTAGTCTAGACTCACGTAGTCATGTCCTCTGCTAACCAAGTATGTCTCTATAATTTTGTGTTTACTGATGTGGGAGGTCAAACCAAAAAGGCAGCCCTTGTATGGCAGCACAGTAGTTCATGGCAAGAGCGTTATGCTGCACAGGATCGGTGCAACAACTTGAATTACAAGTGGCTCTTGTAGTGTTTTGTTTTTTTTTAAGAGATTAACTGATGTTCCTGTGAATATTGCGACTGATTCTCTGTATGTAGTGGGGGTGGTCAAGCGATTGGAATGGTTGGTGCTTAAGGAATGTAAGCAGAAAGAAGCATATGCATTGTTCTGCACTTTGTGGTTTGTACTTGAACAAAAAATGCATGACTATTTCATTTGCCATATTTGTAGCCATTCTGGACTATCAGGGATTCTGGTGAAGGGTAATGACCGCGCTGACGCTTGTCAATAGCTTGTCATACCTATTTAGTCAGGGCTCCCCTCAGATGAATTCGCGTAACACAATTTCTTTCACCAAAGTTCTTGCAAAACAGCTTGGTCTACCCCTGGTGGAGGCTAAAGGTATTGTCCAGTCCTGCCCGGATTGCCAGGGCATTGTGCCTACCCGTGGGGGGGACAGTTAACCCACGGGGTTTACATTCCTTACAGATATGGCAAATGGATGTTACTCATGCCGGAGTCTGGAAAGCTGAAGTATGTACGTGTTTGTATTGACATCTTTTTCCATGCTACATGGGCTACAGCACAAACTGGTGAAACAGGCCGCCATGTTCAACGTCATCTTCAATCTGTTTTCATGGTACTTGGCATTCCTGGATTAATCAAAACTGATAATGGGCCCAGGTATGTCAGTAAGGCAGCACAAACTGTTCTGGCCCTTTTGGGTGTTGCCCATACAACAGGGATCCCCCACTCACCTACAGGCCAGTCGCTAGTAGAGCAAGCACACAGTGTTAAAAGAGCAGCTACTTAAACAGAAAAAGGGGGAGGCAGTGCAACATCATTAGCCTTAAGTGGTTTATTGTTAAATGTAGATTCAGTATGGCATGCAACATTGCGGAACTGTGCTGCGATAGATTTTTTTGCTTCTAGCACATGGCTGTGAAGATATTGACAGTATGTGTTGTATGAATCTTTCAGATCATTCACAATCTATCCATAAAGCCATGCAAGACCTACAATAGCTATCCCAAAAGCTAGTTGTGGAGAATTCCTCCTTAGAGCAATGACTGGCAAGTTTAGGCATTACAGGATGGCTGAAAGATTTAGTGATACACTGAATGGTAATCGTGATAGTAATTTTAATCATGCTCACAATTATCCCATGCATTCTTAGTTGTGTTCAGAAGGCACTGCACAAGGCTGTTTCTGCAGTTTTTTTGGTTCATATAGAGAAAGGGGGAATTACAGAGAAATACTTGGTTAGCAGAGGACATGACTACGTCCTTACCCAAATCGTGGTACTGTTAAGGTTGAAGAGACCACCAAGATTCCTAAGTCCAGTTGTCAGCCCACCCTATCATGCTCATTTAGCTATGTCCAAGCAGAGGTATGTGGCAGTGCCTATGATGGCAGTCAGGGTCCAGCCTCACTCTGAGCTGGAAGGACATGGATGGCTTTCAGTTTTTCTTTCCATCCCCTATAAGGGGATTTCTTCATTTTTGATGGCCAGGGCTGAGTTCTACAGCCTGCTTTAAACCTGTGCGTGCCCATCATAAACAGTGCTGGGACAGCAGCTCACTATAATGCTGTGTGCTCAAACAAATTTACTGTGACTTGAGGCTGGTCAGTATGTCTCTCTTCTGCACCATTTATAGGGACTTTGGGATTCCTATGGATGAAAGGCACAATTTAAGAGCAGGCACCAATTTACCCATATATAGGAATGACAGCTGGCCTTGGTTAATGCATTGGGCATGCTGTAAAGCCTGTGTGTTTTCCCAGGCTCTCACAGTGGGAGTGGATTCAGAAGGTTGCTCTGTGCAGTTGAGTATGGGGACAAACAGGCTGAGTTACAGGAGATGTGGATTTTTATGGTGTCTGGATGTCTTTCTCTTTTTTTTTTTTTTTTAATGTGAAAAAGCAAAGGAACAGACTTTTATTTCAGGCAGCATTGAATGTCATTTCTTAATGCAATGCTCTGCATGCTCCAGCAAGCTCCACTGATAGTATCAGTTGTGGCTTGTCAGTATGCGCCAGCTGAGTGGTGAGGCTGCAGAAATAGTTACCTTTAGTGGGGAAACAAGTATCAACGTTGGTCCAAGATCACCACGAAGTCAGCAGAGGGGTTGGGTAAAGCAGCACATACGCCAAGTGCTATTCTTCAGGGTTTCTGATTAGGATTGTTGAGAAGCTCCCAACTGAAGTCATCACCATACATATCTACAAGCAAACTAAATTCTGTCACTTGTGTTTTGCAGTGTAAGTTTACAGCTAACCCCCAGTAGCCCAAGTTTGGTCTTTGTCAGAGTCATTTTATGTTGTAAATGCATCTTTTCTGCGGGGGAAAAAAAAAAAAAAAAAAAAAAAAAAAGATCTCTGACATATATCCCCATAGTTCTGCACACTTCTGAATCACTTCTGAATATAAGGCTTCCTCTTCAGTTATCATATGAAATCACACCAGACCTACGGATATAGGTCCCATCCAACTTGGGATGGATGGGGCTGTGAACAACCCGGTCTCAAGGGAGGTATCCCTGCTTATATCAGGGAGTTGGAATTAGGTGATCTTAAACCATTCTATGATTCTATATCACAAGTGAATAGAAAGAAAAGAAAACAAGCAATGCCAGCCCAGCCTACCTTCTAAGTAATAAAAATTTCCCTTGGCTGCATTGAAAATAGCATAGTGCCTTTACCAGAGTTAAATTTGATCAGTCTTCCTGCTTTCCATTCAGGGCTGGTTTGCGTCTCTGTGCCACAGGTAACACAGTGACACAGCTTCAATTTATGCTGGAATTGAGATCAGAATTGAGATGATTGGACCTACTCTCTGAAATCACATCAGGAACCTGATTACAGATAGCACAGGTTTACAGGTGCCCTGCTGACTGCAGTGTGGAATATATGTTATCTTCCTAAAGCCAATGCTATATTTACAATGAGATAAAACTAAAATGTAAAAATAATCTAGCTTCAGGCTCTCACGCTTTGCTACAAATGCTTTGTCTGCCTTGGCCGACAAAATGCTCTTGGCTTCTGATCAAAGAAAACTAAGTGGAAGCCGCTTTCTCTTGATGTTAAGAAAGCTTTTGACAGAGAGAGTCCGTGGAAGCCTTGCTAAGCAGAGCAAGCATGGTGGTATGCTCTGGAAGCACACTGAAAGAAAATACGCTGAACAATGCACCTATGGCGTGATTTCTCCTCCAGAAAGGGCTGTGTTTAGACCAGCTACAAAGATGCAGTCTCTACTGTTACCTGCTGTTAGGGCTGCCTGTGTGGCTCTTATTGGCCTCTCTGGTTACAGCTTACCTGTTTTAGGGCTTAGGCAGGGTTGTGTAAGGAGGACTTCAGCTCTACTCACTTGGCCAAGGTCAAGGATGAGCCTCTGAGGAATTACTTGCAGAAGTCTGGGGAGCTGCTGGCCTTCCATTTGCGGGTGGTGGCACATCTGTTCTCAGCTGTGTTCAGAATAGGAGGTATTAAATCACTTTCACCCTTTAGCTGCTGAAACGATACAAATAACAACACGTTAAAGGGTTAAACAAAGTGCGGCATAACAATTAATGGAATCTTAGCATCATCAAGGCTGGGAAAGACCTCCGAGACCATTGCGTACACCCCCACCCCCACCACACGTCCTTCAGTGCCGCTTCTCCACGCGCTGATGGGCTGGCAGACTGGCCCAATCAGCGGTGCTCTGCAAGATGCACCTACAGCCATCCGGCCGGCGGAGCCGGACCTGCCGCGGCAGGGAGAGGGGGAGGGAGGGAGAGGAAAGGGGGTGAGGGCGGGCGGCGGGGCGGGGACGCCGCGAAATGGCCGCCAGCCCCCAGCCCGCCCCTGAGGCCGTCACTGCCGGCCGCCGCCCCGCCTCGCCCTCCCTCCCCGCTGCCGGTCTTCTTCCCCGGCATGCGGAGCGGCGGTGGCTGAGGCTCGGCGCCTCCGAGGCCATGTCGCCGCGGGCCGCCTTTCCCGGGGAGGTGCGGCGGGCGGCCGCCTCGGCGTGCAGCCGATCCCGCCTGCGGAGCGGCAGCACCGTGCTGCTGCCCTCCATGCTGATGTTCGGCGTCATCCTGGCCTCCAGCGGTCTGCTCTTGATGATCGAGAAGGGCATCCTGGCCGAGGTGAAGCCGCTCCCGTTGCACCCGGCGGCCGGGGAGGTTTCCCGGCGGGTGGAGACTCATGGAGGAGATCTGGAGCATGAGGTGCTGCGGGACATCCGCAACCGCACCATCCGCTCGGTGTGCGGGCAGCGGGCCATGCCCCGCAGCGTCTGGCAGCTGCCGGCCGGGCAGCGGCGGACAGTCCTCCGTCACCTCCTGGTCAGCGATAAGTACCGCTTCCTCTACTGCTACGTGCCCAAGGTGGCCTGCTCCAACTGGAAGCGCATCCTGAAGGTGCTGGATGGGGCGCTGGAGAGCATCAATGTCAAGCTGAAGATGGACCACAAGAGTGACCTGGTGTTCCTGGGGGACATGACGCCCGATGAGATCAACTACCGCCTGAAGAACTACTACAAGTTTGTCTTTGTGAGGAACCCGGCCGAGAGGCTGCTGTCGGCCTACAGGAACAAGTTTGGGGAGATCAAGGAGTACCAGCAGAAGTATGGGGTGGAAATAGTCAGACGGTATCGAAAGAACGGGGGGAAGTCGGCAGGCGACGACGTGACCTTCTCCGAGTTTCTCCGCTACTTGCTGGACGAAGAGGTGGAGAGGATGAATGAGCACTGGATGCCCATCTACAACCTGTGCCAGCCCTGTGCTGTGCGATATGACTTCATCGGCTCCTATGAGCGGCTGAACGAGGACGCCAATCGTGTCCTGGAGGAAGTTCAGGCTCCGTCCTTCATCCGCTTCCCAGAAAGGCAGTCATGGTACAAGCCGGTGACGGCAGAAACACTCCATTACTACCTGTGCAACACCCAGCGCAGGCTGATAAAAGAGCTGCTCCCAAAGTACATCCTGGATTTCACTCTCTTTGCCTATCCCCTTCCAAACATCACCAGCGAATTCTGCAGGCAGTGAGGTGGATTTTTGCTTTAGGATCTGGAGTAAATTCTGCAAGGTTTAGCTAAGACAGCGGTGGAGTGTTGCTGCAGGGCAGGGGAAGTTCAGATTGGATACTAGGAGACATTTCTTCTCTGAAAGAGCCATCAGGCACTGGAACAGTCTGCCCAGGGAGGTGGTAGAGTCACCACCCCTGGAGGTGTCCAAGAAACATTTAGATGTTATCCTAAGGGGCATGGTTTAGTGGGGAAACACTGGTGCTAGGTGTACAGTTGGACTGGATGAACTTGCTGGTCTTTTCCAACCTTGGTGATTCTATACATAATTTCATAACTTCATAATTCTAAAGCACTCTTAATATAATTTTATATATTGCCTTTTCTACTAGAATACTTTTTGTATTATTCCAATTCAAAGATGTACATATGCCGCTGACTTGAGCGCAACAGCTTTTGTAAATCTATTTTTGCTGCAAATTCTTTTTATGATGCAACACAGAAAACTTCCATAAGGAAATCAAGAGGTAGACGTATTTTAAGTACTCTTCTTCCCTTTTTTGTATCTTTAGTACTATATGGTGCACAGCTGCATCAATCATTGTATAGTTGCTGATGCACTTAAAGCACTGTTAAATGTGGTCTTAGGTTAGACAGGAGGTGTTTTTTCAGGTAGAAGTAGAAGACATATAAACTTGGGCTTATTTTTCTTTTATTTTCTCACCTGGTTAGGTGGGTTGGCTTTTTTGTTGCTTTTTTTTTTTTCCTAGTGACAGCAATAATAATTCTTGTTTGTTTTTTAAATCATCAACCATTGAAATAGAACTAGCATAAAAAAAAACCTTATTTTGCATAACCTGAGGTATGAAAATGCAGGATATTCACCCAGTGTGACGTTATCAGGTGAGACATCAAGCCATAACAGTTTGTTCTTCTTTCTCTTTGAAATAAAGCAATACAAGGTTCCAATAATATCAAAACCCATCATGGCACTTAAAGCAGAAAAGAATAAAGACTGACCCAAGTTGTGGCAGCTCACAGCCTCAGTCACTGCCTGTGTGCCCACACACATTGAACCGTGGAAGATCTCTGGCCATGTTTGAAACAGCAGCAATTTGGGGTTTAGTTCTCCTTTTCTGGAAGTGCACACTGTTTGTATTTAATTATGATTGTTGAGTTTTAAAAGTTTGAGAGGTACTGGGCATGTTGTTCTGGGGGGCTGTGTCCTCCTTTTTAATAAAGTTTTTATATGAACGAGTCTCTTGCTTTGTGCTTTTTTTTCAATGTTAATCTTTATTTTCATTCTCAGCATAAAAGTATGACAAATAGGCAATTCCTGCCTTGGAAAGAAACTCATCCAATCCAGAGGGTGAAACAATTCCATGGCACAGGCAATGAGATGAAAAGCAGCAGCAGAACAGGCCTCTAATTGCTGTGGAGTTGGAAGGTGGATTACAGCAGGGACTTAGTGGAGTAATCCACCTTTTTGGGAGAAGGAAAGCTAAGAGGTTTCTGTCTTTTTTTAAAAAAAAAAGCTTGCTGAAATTGCCTGGAAGGAGAGCATGGAGACACATCCAGGTGAACTCAAAGTGGAGGGATGAAAAATCCCACCGAGGGCAATTGGCCAAAGTAAATTAATAGATTTATTCCTGGCAAAGCTACCACCGCCTCTGCTGAAGTGAATTCAGTCTGACCTTCAGGTCTGCCTAACTAGGAGTAAGTTGGTTGGACTTCAGTGTCTTTGTGAGGAGTATTTCCTATTTGTTTTGCAGCTGGGCTTTTAATTAAAAGATTATTTATCAGTAATATTAAAGGCTCAGGCTGCTTGTTTATCTGCTGCACTTTCTGTTCCCTGTATTCATATTTTTAGTCTCTTGTCTCCTTAATCTAATGTACTGCATTCAGGCATTTTGTGGAGCCTTTATGTAATTAATTGCCTTTTTCTCTGTAAAGAAGAGCAGACAGCCTTCTCCCAGCTCCTTATACTCTCCCATGAGGAAGATTTTAATGAGGGCAAAATCTGCAGAACCTCTTTGGTTGAGCGGAGACTTGTCCCATACCTGGGAAAGTGTGGCCTCTTACAGGCTGCTGAATGCAAGCATGAAAAATAAGTTAGGCTTCCATTAATAATAATTCATTTTATCCATAGCCAAAAGTTTCTAGAGAAGTCTTTTTTTAATTAAAAAAAAAAATCTCAGCAGCAGTGCCATTTTTTTTTTTTTTTAATCAGGCATTTCTCTGGTGTAGATTGAGTCCTGAGCAAATTCCACAAGGACCCAGAGAACAGAGAGAGGAGAAAACGCATGCAAAAGCAGCAAGAAGGGCTTCAGCTCAGTATATAATCAATGAATATTAAGATGCTATAATCACAAAATAAATAAGAGAGTTTGGCAAAGCAGACAATGATAACAAAAAGAGAATAGATAGAAAGCTTACCTGTATCCTGGGCTCACTCACAGAGCTCCAGCAGAGCCAGCTCTTCAATAGGTCTAGGAGGGGTGCAGCCAGGCAGCACAGGTGAAGGCAATTCACCTGTGCTCCTGTGGCTGACTCATTGCTCGCCTCAGGTGATAAATCAGAGGTTCAGGCTGTGACTCAGCAGTTCCCATACAGCTCAGGTACACACTGAGGAGGTAATTATAAACCTAGCAGTTGTCTTTGATTGAATGTGTTTTCCATTTTTTCTACTTTGTCACGTTTGCAGTCACCCAGCAGAATAAAAAGACTGAAAAGATGATGGCTTTACCTTTTGAGTTTCTCTCGTTGTTGTTGTTCTGTATTAATCCTCAACACTGTATGGAATGCCACCCAACTTTCCCAGATCTACAATTGGAGATTTTGGCACTAGAGTTTTGTCACTGCATTTCTCTCAGTTGATTTTCCTGATTTCATATTGAACTCTGGTGATTCTTGGACCCGCTGATCCAGTCCTGTCTCTGTAAGTCTTCAAGAATTGTGGATGTGTAGCGCTGAGGAAGGTGGGGATGGATTCAGGCTCTACTTGATGATCTTAGAGGTCTTTTCCAACCTTAATGGTTCTATGATTCTATTTAGGGACATAGGTTAGTGGGCATGGTGGTCTTGGGTTGACTGTTGGACTTGATGACCTTAGAGGTCTTCTCCAACTTTAACAATTCTGTGATTTCTACCAAACTTGAGAGAAGAATGGTGGAAGGAAAAAAGACCCAACAGCAAGGAAGTGACATGTTGCAAAGCTTCACAAACTGCTGTAGCTTACCTGTTCCCAGTTCTCATCTTTGCTATTGCTCTCTTGGGCTGGAAGTACCTGCAGGCCCTGGTCATTTCATGGAAGAATCTGAACCATGCTGCTTGAACTGAGGTTGAAAGAAGAGAAATACTGGTGCTGTAATTCATCCACTTTTAATAACATAAGATAAACATATGTGAATGATACTGCTCAGCTTGAAATCACAGAGAATTCCCTGTTCATCCAGGCAAGTGTTTATGCTCTGTTAATTTGTATGATATTTTTCTGCTTTAGGAATTCACTGTAGGTCAAGACTTAAAAACATATAACATTGTGTGTCTACACACAATCTAAAAGAGCATCGTGTTCCCCTGCACAAAGTACTAAAGCCAGTCAGTTGCAGCCTGTCATGGTGATATTGTGTATTGGTTTGCTGGGTTATTTCTCATAGTTAAGAACACTCAACATTGACTTTCTGATGTAAGTGATTCTTCTGTGAAACAAGACTCATGTATCCTGTTGCTTCATGGAAGAAGACCTCAATGTCTGAATTGATGGGAGAAGGAAGGGCCCTGCTTTCCAGTGCTTCACCAGCTGAGAGCTATAGGAAGTCCATCCCTGTTCCATATTGCTTAAATGATTACTGTGTGTCCCTGAGCCAACTTTCTGAATACTTTCCACGTTGCACTAGGACTGCAGCAAGAAGGAAGAAGTAAGCTGCCTGGTTCTAGCATTCAGAGCTGCTGCTTTGACTTCCCCCTTGGAGAAGGGCAATCACAATCCCTCATTGTTTCAAAGTCTCGTTTCACATAATGTCTTGCTGATTCCAGCGCTAGGAGGTCTGGAAAGCCTCATTTCAGCATAGTTTAAGCTGTTTGCTAAAGCTTGAGGATTTCACATCAGGCAGAAGAAATGGCTTTGGCCCCAGTGACCTGGCAAAGATGCAACAGCACTGCAGAGCCAGCACTGGTGACAGGCAGCACTTGCTGAGCCAACAATTGGCAGCTGCAGCCTGGGCACTTCATATTTCTAACCAACTGCATTGAAGCCAGCCACTTGCAAAAGAGAAGAGTTTTATGTGTATTCCCTCTGGTCGCTGCAGCTGAGCTCCAGTGCTACATCAGATTTTTTCCTCTTTCCTGTTGGCTTTTATTCCTGTTGCTTTTGCAGAAATAAATAACTTCTTGACAGGCTCTGGTGGTGAAATAAGTGCACGCACACTGCCAGTCTCCTTGCTGGCTACTAGCCATACCCCTGTGTCTAATAGGAATAAAGCTGTGGATGATTGTTTCGGCGTCTGTACAAGGCAGAAAAACAGATTTACTTCTCCTCTTTGTTTTCATTCATTTATTATTATTTGTTGTTGTAATAATATTAATATTAATATGAGTCTGAGGTATATTCTAGCCTTGTAATAATTCTTAATCCTTAGGGTTTATCAGCCTATTAGTCTTGCATCTTATTTCTGGGAACCCAAATTCTATTGAAAAAGCTCCTTATAATCAGATATTCCCATGATACAGAGGCTCACACCTATGATCTCATGGACTTTTGGAGGGGCTTATTCAGTTGCACGTATTTTGGTAGCAGGGATAGAAGCTCAAGTCAAACTTGGATGGTATCATCCTTTGGGAGAAGAAATACCTGTCTTCTAGTAGGAAGAAGGGAAAAACTGCTTCAGGTGAGGCCTTGGGGGCAAAAATTCAGGATGAGGCCATTGGGATCCTCTAGGCTGAGATTTGCAGGGGGCTTACAGTATTCCCATTAGTGAATGAACTAGGTGTGAACTTGTGTCCTCATATCCCATCAAAGAGCTAGGGAAGGCAGGACAGCTAATTCGCAGAAAATATTTATCATTTATCAATAATGACAGCTCATGCTAGGCAGAAGCAATGAGCCTCATACTCTCAGGCTATGTTTTTCATTTCGCCAAGTGCTCAGCATCACCCTACATGCAGATTTATTCCTCTGGATGGGGCTTGAATAGGTGGATTCACTCAAAAGCAGCCTTACAATGAAACATCTGCCCAACAATGCTCCCATTGTTTGAGAAATTATATGGAGCAGTTGGGAAATGACAAGTTTGTGGCTCAAACTCTTCCTCACTGTCTATCAATTGAGTTTGGTGGTAGACCAAGCCCTCAGGTACTGCCCTCGCTTTCTCATTGAGACAGGGCAGTTCTTAAAATTAAGCAATGAGCTCCAAAGAGGAAGTTTTTGGGAGTGGCTATCCCCCATTATGAAATCTGTGGGAATGCTAGGATTTTCAAGAGCAACCTCTGGATGTTCTGGATTTCAGTATTTGTGTGTTTTACTTGGATACTTGGTCTTCCCCAGGTTGGCATTAAGTAATAAATGAACATCCTGGTTTCAAGTGAAATGTAGCCATTTTGTGGCCTTGTGAAGGGAAAGGATGGAGAAAAGCTCTTTTATCTCCTGTGATATTCCTGAGGGTGGAAGAGGGAACAGAAGGAATGGGGACTGCAGTCATGCTCTCCCTGATGCTGGAAGGAAGGCAACAACGAAGTCCCCATAAAAATGTAATGGCAAGGAGAGAATCTCAGCTCTGGGAGAGAGAAATGTCCCACAGTAATGGCAAGAACAGGAGAGGGGATTCAAGTTACATGCAGAATACTATACACTTCAAGGTAGCTGCATTACATTGCTTCTTTTAGGCCATCTCCTATTGACAGACACCTCACAGCAAGAAATTAAGGGTATTTTTGTTAAAAAAAAAAAAAATCCCACTGGTTGTAATCATGCCTGCCTTTCCTTTGCAGCTAGTTCTGATGGCCTGCTGAGCATCATTGATCAGCATTTGGATATCAGTGGCCAGATGAGACAATTAGAAAAGAGTAGAAGTATAAGAGCTCCTGCTTTCTCCCTGCTAAATGGCAGAATCTGAGCATTAAATGGGGACGGGTGGATGGATCTGTGCATGGGGACAGTTGGCTCTGAGCTGTGAGCAGTCCCCACCAGATGCTGGAGGACTGCCTGGCTTCCCAGCTCTTAATGAGCTCCTTGCTCCCAGCAGGAGGGATCAGTGCAGCCCCATGTGAAGCTCTTAGTTAGGACTGCATCACGTCCTGTGGCAAAGGGCTTTTAATCAGCACTGGAAAGGGATTTAGAGAAGCAATGTCGGGCAGGTCAGGCATAGGGCAGCCTGGGGACTCAGTCTGTTTCAACTCCTCAGAAAAAAAATTCTTTTGATTTCCTTCCAATCCTTCACATAAAACGACTCTAGGGCAGATTTTGGCCCAGAGCTCTGCTGATGGATGAGCCGTTTTGTCAAGAAACAAGACTGACTGCAGCAGCTGCTTGCTCCAGCAGCTACAACCCTGGTGTTCACACATGGAAGGGATTTGGGAGCAAAGATGTCGTTTTTATGACCTTGCTTTCCTGAATGGAGTCCTGGTTTTGCAGAATGAAACAAGCAGGTCCCCAGGCTCAGTTCCAACATGAAGCCACGCGTTAACAAAGCTCTCAATGGGAATGACCCAACCCTTTCAGCTCCCAGTGGGAGGCTGCATAAGGTAGGATGTGCTGGCGCAACCTCCTCTCAAAAGCAAACAAAAAGGGGTTAAACAACAACAGAGGGAGGAATATTTCCCCAGAAAGCATTTTGTAGGGTCAATCTGCTGCAATGGCTCTCAGCCCACCTCCTTAACTCCTGGTTTTTCTCATCTCCTTATGCTAGAGAATGAGACAGGATGGGGATGTTTTCCATCCCTTCCAACCTCCCCGGTGCTGCCAGTGCATGCTTTCTATTACAGCTCCATTCAGCAAATGGCTTCAGCGTGCAACCATGGCGTCACAGGCTATTAAAAAGAATAATAGAGAACAACCGTGGGAAAAGGGCTGTCATATTTCCAGCTCTTCTGGTGAGGAGCACTGAGCCAGGCAGCAGCAAATCCTGAGCACTTCCCTCACTCTTTTTCTTGTACTGTCATGTCCCTGTCTGCAGGCTGGTTTTTATGGCTTAATCTTGGAGAGTTTTGCTCCTTTTTCTCATTGTAACATGCGTGGATTGCAATCCAGAGATCTCCATCACTGGTTTGAGCAGCTGCTCAGCACTGTGTGACTCCTGCCCAGAGCCCCCAGAACAGCCCCCATAAATCAGTGCAGCTCAATCCTAACACCTCTCCCCATTGCCATTGGATTATTCTGCTTCATCATCAGCTCCTTTGGTGATGCATGAGCCCAAAAATCTCTGCTCACCCTCAGACTGGCTAGCACAACTCATAAATTGGGAGTGCTGGAAAGCTGGAAAGCACCCAAAGTCTTCCCAAATACTTTTGCCAGAGTGTGAGGAGGAATTTAAGGCAGCCCGGGTTCTTCTGGCAGTAAATAAGCTCTGTTCCTATGAGGGTGCAGAAGGCATGGGGTGATGACACTTAGCATTTGTGCATGTATTTTGACTGCAGGGCGATGGGGAAAAGAAAAAAGTGAATCGATTCATATAGCAGGAAAAATATTTGGCAACTGAAGTGAAGCAGTGCTTGGAGCTCTTTGCATCTCATTGAGCGTGGGCTTCAAACACACACCAGCAGCCCCAGTGCTTGGCAACTGATAGGAAAAACAAGAGGTTTACGCACGAAGGGGTGATGTCTGCCCGTACATGAGAGGCAGCTGTTAGAAATTGCAGGGTGCAAAAAATGGGGAAAAAAAAATTGTTCTATCATACTGTTGTATGGCATCTGTGTGAAAAGCAATGGATGAACACACAAGAGATATCAGGATTTATAGAATGAGAGGTGATGGCCTTCATTAGCACCAGTGGGTGTCCTGATTGAATATTAGGGAATATTTCATCTCAAACAGAGTTGTCAGGCATTGGAATGGGCTGCCCAGAGAGGTGGTGGGGTCACTGGCCCTGGAGGTGTTCATGGAGTTGTAGCACTGAGGGGCATGGTCATTGGGCACTGTGGAGGTGAGTTGGGGTCTTAGAGGTTGGTAGCAGGGAGGTGGAGATGCTGGGGGCAGCTGTGAAAATGTGGTTCATTGCAAAAAAAAAGCTCTTTGTGCTGGGCAGGACGGCGTACTTGTGTTGCTTTTCCCTGCTGTGAGTTCATAAAGAGATGCAGGAGCTGAGAGGGAGTTTGGCAGCAGCTGCAATGCTGTGATGGGATAAAACCCCAGGTTTTTTGCCCCTATTAAGCTAACATTTCTCAGCATTAACACTCCCTCTCTGTATCTCTGTGATATTTTAGCTACGCCCTGGAATTTCCCATATCCAGGCTCTTCCCTGGGGCAAATCTCTCCCATCTCTCCCTCACCTCTCTGCTACGGTGTTAATGGGATGTGACCTAAGAGAAGAGATGGGGATAGGAGTGGGGACATCCACTGAAATAAAACTTGTTTGCTTTTGGGTCTGTTGCAGGTTTTACAGGGTCTTTGCATGGTTTCACACTCATCCTGTCTTTTTTCAGCTTGCTGTGGTTCCTGCATGATTTTTGTTGTTTTTTTTTCTTTTTTTTTTTTCTGGAGCTCTTGCATGTTTTTCCAGGCTTCATGCATCTAATTTAGTGAAGGGTTAATACACATTTTTGCCAGGGTTTATTGCATGCTTTTCTGAATTGATTCATGTTTTACCAGGACTAGGGAACGTTCTGCTGGGATTGATGCATATTTTCCTGGGATTTCTAAGATTTGTGGGCTCTGCCAGCTGCTCACTCCCTTACACATGGCCCCATAGTGGGGCAACAGCATTTCCCACCCTGCAGCAATGGCAGTAAGCAATCTGGCACACAACATGTTTAGAGGAGACTGATGTCTCAGAGCCATCGAACCATTTAATTGCCAATAAATACAGCCCACATGTAAATAATTACAGGGATCCAAGAAACAGCATTGTCTTCTGTGAGCTAGCAGCCTGCAGAATCCCTGTGGCAAGTGGGTAAATGAAGATCTCTTGTCATAAGGAGAAAGGAACAGCAATGAGCCTGCCTGGAGATCTGCTGGTGTTGCTCTGGGAGGTGATGACGGCTGTGGTGCAAAGGGTGAGGTTATGATGTTGGCTGAACATAGGGGAACAAGTCCTAAAATTCATCCCTTCTCACTGATGGCCATATTAGGCTTTGTCCATCTCATCAGGATTGTTGCCATACCTTCTTTGGCCATGTCTCTTGGAAGAAAGAACTGAAAGGATCGACCCCAAGGTTTGGACATTTATAAGCATTATTTTTCTGGCACAGCAAGTTTTCTTTTGCCATTTTCCCTTAAAGCTGCTGTATGTTTGCTGAATTGAGTTTGACTACAGGATGCAGTCTGTTTCCTCCATTAGCCTCTTCACGCTTTATCTGTTCCATTAAGCTCACTTCCTGTGAACTCACTTTATCTCCTTATTCCATTTTCCTTTATTCTGGCACTGAAGCTAATTGGACAATGTTAGGACATTGCTGCTTACAAAACATTTTTGTGAGAAGTCACCACCCAGCAGCTAAAATTCACTCTTACGTTTACATGTGCTCTGTAGGTAAGCATTGCATTACCCATCTTCTAAAAGAAACCACATTGACTTCATGGACTTCTTCATGTTGACTTCTTCATGTTGAATTCTTCATAGTCTGATTTTTGGGTGGTCCTTTGTGGAGCCAGGAGTTGTACTCTGTGATCCTTATGGGGTCCTTCCAACTTGGGATATTCTATGATTCTATGGGGCTTGCAAGGTAGCATGCAACAAGTTGGTGAGATAGCTAGGATAAGGGTTGGTTGGAGGGATAGGAATCAGAGCCATGGGGAAGGAAAAAGTGGATGCTGGAGACTGGAACAGATGTCACATAAATTTAGGTGGTTGCAAGAGACAGAGACATCTGAATGGGGTCTCCTCATGGACAGCAGAAGGAATAGAGACCACTAATGCACATCTGCACAGGTTTGGGCAGCCTGTGCTCATCAGAGACCACTTCCAGCTATGTATATGAAAGCTCAGATCCAAGCATCTGCACCAGAGAGACCAAATTTTTGAGGAAATTATTGACTCAGAAGATGGAGAAGGCCTGGCACAGGCTGCTTAGAGGAGCTGTGGGTGTCCCATCCCTGGAGGTGCCCAAGGCCACGCTGGATGGGGGCCCTGGGACATCTGAGCTGGTGTGGGACAACCAGCCCACAGTAGGGGTTGGGGCAGGGGGGCTTTACAATCTCTTTCAACCCAACCATTCTTTGGTTCTATGAATTTTGGGGACCTTTCCAACCCAACTGTTCTGTGCTTCCTAGGGTTGGAATGGCATTAAGGTCCCTCCCAACCTAACCATTCTATGGTTCTGTGAAATTTTTTTATAGAGAAATTGCAGGATGGTGCATTTATCACTGCGTAGTCACAGCAGAGCACATCTGGATAATATCCACACCACATTTGGCATCCTGAAATTGCCCTGATACCCTACTTGGACAAGGAGCTGTATCATAAGGAAGGGACCCCAAATCCCCATTCCCATCTCAGAAGGAGAGATGTCAACCCAGCAGTTTGGCATTTCCCTGGAGTTTAGGGGGTTCCTATGGCAACAGAGCACTGCTTGTGGTAGCTCTTACCTTTATGGCAATAAAAGAGTGCTCACGCATATTTTCTGAAATTAGTGCTAGTCACCCTGCACAGTGCGTGTTGTCAACATGGTTATACTAATCAGCAGCCAGTACACAAGCTGAGACAAAACAGGGGCTGAAACCATTTTTCCCTGCCTGTGCCCACAGCTAGGGGATGCGTGGAGTGGGATCTGCCCTCAAAATTTTGCTTCCATATAAAACAAAACAAGGTTGCAGGATGACCCCATCCCCACTGTGGTAAAATCCTGAAGGCTTTGCTTGTCGCCCTCCAGAATGTTAAAACTGCAATGGAAGTGATGCCAGAGCTGTGGGTTTTAGGGGTAGATCCCAGCCCTGCTCCATCCTTGGCTTGTGGCTGAGCCCCAGTGGTACCCAATGTACTGGGTGATGGGGATGCAGATTTCTGGGAGCAGGACTTGGTCACCAGCTCAGGGGAAAATTAAGAATTAAGTATGGTAAATGTCAGATTTTTCTCAGAGAGGATTTGGTAACTGTGGAGGATATAACAAAGGAGTTTTTCACCATTTGGGAGCTGAATGAAGGGTAAACTGACTGAATGAAAGGTAAACTGGGGCTTAAGAAATCGTCATTAATTTGCCACAGCAAGACCTTGCTATGCTTAGAGAAATGCAAGCTCTCAAATTCATCTTGCAAGGAGCTCAGGAAGAGAAGGTATCAGGGAATTGCATAATGGGATGGAAAATGTCCATTCATAAATTACTCCCAGTAATTCACCACTGCTGAAGGATTTGGCAGGTCATGGAGTGGAGACGTTAAGTGTGCCTGATCCAATGGGATCCAGGGTATTCCCCCATCTCCCTGTCGATGTGGTGGGAGGGAAATGGGGTTCGGCTGGTCTCAGCTGAGCAGTAACGCGAATGGTGATGTCTGACAGTGCGTATGGACTGTGTGCCCTTTGGAAATTGTCACCTCTTGTGCTGCCAGTGGGAAGCTCATTTTCAGCCCTGGGGGTTTGTCATTGCAGTCTCACGGCTGTGAGTTAAACAGATGTAAGCTTGAGTTAAGCAAAATTATTACCTTAGCCGTTCAGAAATCAGGCTTCTAATCCCTGGCAGAAGGAGCAGGGGTGGGACGAGGGAAGACCACATAGAAAGGCAGCAGAAAAGTTCAAGGTATAAAAATGAGCTGTTTGATGTATTACTTTCAATGGCATAAAACCAAGGTGCATAGATTCTGAGATGCTCCCTGCCTCATATGGGGAGAAAAGCCTGGTGCTTTCTGGAGCTGGATACCCAAGGACTTTGGAGGACAACAAGAGCTCTTTGCACTCCAAGTGCAAATTGTGGAAATTCCATGATCAGAGTTTCTGCCATTGAGAAATTTGATAACATTGCTCTGGCAGGTCAACATTATAGGATGCAGGACAATTTTAATGCTCTTAGGGTAACTTCCATGGGCTGAGCTCAACGTTAAGGATTCACCAACAAAGCCAGGCTGCTCTTGGTGGACTCAATGTGCCATCTACCCCCTGACAGAAATAGACTTGGCAATGTTTTCCATTAGGTCTTCTAGACAGAAGGCAGCAAGAGGTGATGTGGTTGAACGTGAAAATGCTTCCCTCCTATTTGGCCAGGTTATCTGTTCAACTTTTGGATGGGAAGAAATGGGAGATTTCTTAACAGATTGGCTTCAAACCTCTGAACTAGGAAAAGCCAGGAGGGGAAAGGGCTCCTGTAATGAAAATTCTTTAGTATTGGCCTGTCTGCAATAGCCTGTTGTTGTCCTGGAGCCAGCCTTTTTCTGAGTTCATCAGTTATGAACCACCATGGGTGATGCTATGTTTGGTGTATCTGATTTATGACCATCTCTTGGGTAAGAAAAACAGGAATAATGGATCCTTAAGATTTGTATGTGGTTGTAGTTTGTCATCTCATGTGTTGCCTGTCCCAATTTTTCAAGGTCCCCTTTCCTTCCCAGCTATTATCTCTCAGTTGCTTTCTGGGGCATTAGACACCACTGGGAGATGCTATTATGGTTTAGTTCATTGGGACTTTAGAAGCAGCATTTTCATATCTCCCCCTCAGTGCAAGATGCTGAAAAGACAACACTGATAATATTGATGAGGGCAGAGAGGAATGTTAGCACTGATTTGCTAAGTGCACCGCTCAGTCTGCAAGGTATTTCTTGCCATCCTGTAGCAACCAAGGGAATGGGGAGCTAGACTGTGCTCTTGCTCTGTTGGTGTTTAACACACATGAACTCCTAATTTGGTGGTTTCCAAAGGAATATTTGTGACCTTGAGCAGGTATATGGCAGCTAAGGGGAGGAAAAATGCAGAGCTAGCATTCTTTGGGCAGGATCGTTCCTCTTCTACATCCTGCACCAAAATGAATGAGTCGTGTTTTTTTTTGTTTTGTTTTGTTTTGTTTTGTTTTTCCACAGGCTAAATGACTCCTTATTCCTGTAGAAGCAGGAGCACTCAGGTCTGCCAAGTCCCACAGGCTCCAGTAGGGAACAAATTGCTGGAAGAGGAGCTTGACAGCCTGAAGCAGTTACAATTTGGCCGATGATGATGTCAGCTAAGTAGAAATGGGGCTAGCAGGCTTCTCTAGGGGTGATCTTCTGGAAGCTCCAACCCTTTTACTGCCTGAGCTTCCTGCTTAGGACCTTCAAAAAGTGCAAAGAACAATAAAGAGAAGCAAGGAGTTATTGCTTATAGATCACAGTTCCCTCTTTACCTGTACTAGATGGGAAGAAAGGACTCCAAGAAATACATGCCAAGAACCATGGAGATGTGGCACTGAGGGATGTAGTCAGTGGACATGGTGGAGGTGGATTGGGGTTGGACTTGGTGTTCTTAGTGGTCTTTTCCAACCTTTATGATTCTATGATTGTAAGATGGGCCCTTTGCTGGACCTTGGCCATCTGTGGGCTCCCTGGGGCTCTGCTGCTGTTTCCAAAATGAAATGTATTGAGGAAATAATATCACAAAATCAGTGAATTCCCATCGTGTCTAGGACCAGACCACTGAGAATGAAGGTCAGCCATGTTTATCCTTGCCTAACTAGCATCACAGGAGGTGATTTGTCTTTAAATGGAAGCCATTACTCCTGATTTCAGTAGAAATTTCTTACCTCCACTATTCCCAGTGCTGCAGGAGCAAGTAAACCTCTGGGAGTCTGGCAGCACCCATGTTAACTAGACAGATACTTTGAACCAGAAAAAAATGCAGGCAGTCCACATTCATGTTGAGCCTCTTGTGACCTAGAGTCATCCTTCAAACATATTTTATCTAATTTACTTTCATTGAGTGAACAAATTGTGTTCTTCTTCATGTGTACCAATTCCTTTGAATCAGAGGCTGTGATGACTGGATTTGTGGAGTGATTTTGAATGTATTCTCAGAACACACTCGGGTTTTATCTCATCCTTACAAAACAGTCCTTTCCCATTTCCTGCATGTAACTTTGGAAGATGAGCAAAACATCCCAGCCAGGAGGGAGAGATTGAAAGGGGGGGAGAATGAGAATACAGAGAGGTAAACCTGCTATGGATCACCCCATGGGTGGTGAGGCTTCCCTTTCAAAGCTGCCCTCCTCTACTCCTTTAAAACCCCTGATCCTCAGCTGAAGGAGGAAAAAATTGACAAGAGGAGCTAAAGAGGACAATTCAAGGAGTTTTAATTAAGAGTGAGGTAATAAAGCTTTTGATGGGAGGAAATTAAGAAAGAAAGAAAGGATAGATGCTGGATAACAGCCTGTGATTTCCTATGGTACCAATGGTTGGAGGGAGGACTGATAGCCCAAGGCAAGTTGTAAAAATGCCATCTTTTTCAATCAATTAAAGCTAAGTGTGACAAAATAATGGCAAGTACAGATGAACTCTGTGAAAAAGGAGCTGTGATACTGCCCCATTCTTTCCATTTGCTAGACTCTGAGACACAACCTCAATTTTGTTTGTTTACTGCTTACTATAGTACAGAACCTGCCAAATCTGCCCATTCAGTAAATACCTTTAATTCAACCTGGATTTTAGGAGAGGTTTAAGTTGGCTTTGAAACTGCAGGGATTTTCATCAGTTGGTGACAAAAAAAGAAGAGGAAGAGGGAGAGGGAGAGAGAGAGGGAGAGGAAGGGGAAGAGGAAGGGGAAGAGGAAGGGGAAAAGGAAGGGGAAGGGGAAGGGGAAGGGGAAGGGGAAGCCAAGGGACCTGCAGGAGAAAGGCCTCTTCATTTTATTTGTCTCATCTTGAGAAGAGAGGATTTTTTTTTTTTTTCTGTAAGAAACTTGAAAGAAATTGTCCCATGTTTCTCAGCAGCCTTTGATAAGCAATGAGTTTGCACCTTGGACCACATCCTCGTCCCCTATAGATGACAGTAAATGACACATAGAGGAGCAAACCCCATATGGCCTCCAAACACCATAAAAAAATATGGCTGCTTCCATACTGGATTTACTAGCACAGACATCTCTATCTCTATGAGCTTATTTCTGTGTGCAAAAGAATGATCAGGCAATTTTTGTGCCCCATTCTTTTTTTTTTTTTCTCACAGTGGTTGAATACATCACACTCAATAGGGACAAGGATCTTTGGTGATACCATGGAGGACCATAAAACCATAGAATGTTTGAGTTGGAAAGGACCTTAAAAGTCATACAGTCCCAGGCCCCTGCCATGGTCAGGATGGCTACCCACTAGATCAAAGATGAGCTTCACATCACAGCATCCTATGGACCATGATTTTGTAAACCTGCAGATCTTCAGCAGGACCTTGAGGATATCAAACCTATGCCACTGACACACAGATGGCCAAAAGCCATCATTCCTACCACTTCCCACAGTCCATCTCTGTAGGAAATCCTTCTCCTTCCTTAGCCCCTTCCTCTTGAGTCTTTGCACACTGCTGAACCAGAACCTACATCTGCTGTCATTGCTGGTCTTGTTCCTTTATTGTGTTTCTTTTCTGTTGTGTTCAAGGAAAATATAATTGAAACCACTGGGTCAGCAGCAGCTACAGCATGTCCCAGCTGTGTCGCTCCTTCCAGCTGGCTAAGGGTTAAAGAGGGAGAAGTCCCTACATCTTTCCATAGCAGTAGGATAAGGAAACAAGAGATGATGCTGGAGTGAATTTGCTTATTTAAGACTTTACGTTGCATGTGTTCTCATTCTTTGGTTTGTCTTCCCCGCATCTTTAGCCAAAGGTCAAAAAGATTTTACTTATGGCTTTTGTTTGCTGTGAGAATAAGCAGGAGGAGAGCCTTCCTTGTAAAGCCCTGAGCACTTTTCAACACCATGCACCGATAATATTCACCAGACTACTTCATCCCACAGGGGAAAAAATCTGTGTAATGTCTAGAAAAGCTTCCTCTTGCCTCCAAACACATGCAACAGCAAGAGCAGTTGGCATCCCTCTCAGAATGGCTTCCCTCTTTGACTTGGAGAATTTGGTGTGGCTTTGGCATGCAGGTCCTTTAACACCAGTAGGACTCCAAACTCATCCCCAGCATGATGAAATCACAGAATCACAGAATCACAGAATCACCCGGGTTGGAAGGGACCCCAAGGATCATGTAGTTCCAACCCCCCTGCCTAGCAGGGCCACCAAACATACACATTCAGATCAGGTTGCCCAGGACCCCGTCCAACCTGGCCTTAAACACGTCCAAGGACGGGGCATCCACAACCTCCCTGGGCAGCCCGTTCCAGGGCCTAACCACTCTCCTAGTAAAGAACTTCCCCCTAACATCCAACCTAAATCTTCCCTCCTTCAACTTAAAACCATTTCCCCTAGTCCTGCTGTTATCAGCCCTTTTGAAGAGTTTACTCCCCTCCTGGGTGTAGGTTCCCTTTAGGTTTTGATAGGCTGCAATGAGGTCACCCCGCAGCCTTCTCTTCTCCAGGCTGAACAAGCCCAACTCCCTCAGCCTGTCCTCATAGGGGAGGTCCTCCAGCCCCCTGATCATCTTAGTCGCCCTCCTCTGGACCCTTTCCAAAATCTCAATGTCTTTCTTGTACTGAGGGCTCCACACCTGGACACAGTACTCCAGATGGGGCCTCACAAGAGCCGAGAAGAGAGGGACAATCACCTCCCTGTCCCTGCTGGCCACCCATCTCCTGATGGAGCCCAGGATCCCATTTGCCTTTCGAGCTGCCAGAGCGCACTGCTGGCTCATATTCAGTCTCTCGTCCATCAGGACCCCCAGGTCCTTCTCTGCCGAGCTGCTCTCAAGGACCACTCCTCCCAGCCTGTACAGGTGCCTGGGGTTCTTCCGGCCCAAAAGCAAAACCTTGCACTTTGCCGTGTTGAACCTCATCAGGTTCACCCGAGCCCAGCCCTCCAGCCTGTCGAGGTCCCTCTGAATGGCATCCCTTCCTTCCACCGTATCAACCGCACCACTCAGCTTGGTGTCGTCAGCAAACTTGCTGAGGGTGCACTCAATTCCCTCATCGATGTCATTAATAAAGATGTTAAAGAGCACCGGTCCCAAGACAGACCCTTGGGGGACACCACTTGTTACCGGCCTCCACCTGGACATAGAGCCATTGACCACCACCCTCTGTCTGCGGCCTTTCAACCAATTGCTTATCCATCGGGTCGTCCACCCATCAAATCCACTTCCCTCCAATTTGGAGATGAGGATGTGGTGGGGGACCATGTCAAAGGCCTTGCTCAGGTCCAGGTAAATGACATTGGTCACCTTCCCTTCGTCCACCAATGCCGTCACTCCATCATAGAAGGCCACAAGATTAGTTAGGCATGACCTTCCTTTGGTGAAGCCGTGCTGGCTGTCTCGGATCACATGCTCATTCTTTATGTGACCGAGCATGTTGTCCAGGAGGATCTGTTCCATGATCTTCCCAGGCACGGAGGTGAGACTCACCGGCCTGTAGTTCCCCGGGTCCTCCCTGCTCCCCTTCTTGTATATGGGAGTGACGTGACCCTTCCTCCAGTCGTTCGGGACCTCTCCTGACAGCCACGACTTCTCAAATATGATGGAGAGCGGCTCGGCAACCACCTCAGCCAGCTCCTTCAGGACCCTGGGATGCACGCCATCCGGCCCCATAGACTTGTATTCATTCAGTCTAAGGAGGCACTCTCGGACTTGCTCTGCCCTTACAGTGGGGAGGGATTTACCTCCTTGGTCCCCACATAGAGGTTTGGGGATGCAGGGTTCAGGGACGTGAAAAAGACTAGAATCCTGGCCACCAGTGAAGACCGAGGTGAAGAACTCATTCAGCACCTCAGCTTTCTCTTCATCTGTTGAAGACAGTTCTCCTTTTAAATTTACCAAAGTAGGTACGCCCGTTTTGGCCTGTCTCTTCTGGGCAATGTACCTGTAGAAGGTTTTCTTATTGTTTTTCACGTCCCTTGCCAAGTTCAGTTCTGCCTGCGCCTTGGCTTCCCTGATCCCATGTCTGCAAGTCCGGACGGCATTCCTGTACTCTTCCCAGGTGACACAGCCTTGTTTCCAGAGCTTGTACACCCCTTTCTTTGCCCTCAGTTCTCTCAGCAGGTCCTTGCTGAGCCAAGCCGGTTTCCTACCTCGCCTGCCCACTTTCTTATTCAGAGGAATGGAGACCTCTTGTGCTTCCAGGAGGGCATCTTTGAAGAGCCGCCAGCTCTCCTCAACATCCTTGTCTTTGAGGGCAGCGCGCCAGGGGATCTTGGCCAGCAATCCATTGAGTAGCTTGAAGTCTGCTCTTCTGAAGTTCAGTGTCCTGGTCCTGCTCTTTGCCAGGCCCACATCGCTTGAGATCACAAACTCAACCAGGGCGTGGTCGCTGGAGCCCAGGCAGCCTCCAACCTTGACGCCTTTGATGATCTCCTCGGCGTTGGTGAGCAGCAGGTCCAGCAACGCTTCACCTCTGGTTGGTCTGTCCAATACCTGAACCAGAAAGCTATCATCAATGGATTCTAAGAGCCTTCTGGAGCTCTTGCAACTCGCCGTGTGGTTTTCCCAGCAGATGTCCGGATGGTTGAAGTCCCCCACCAGGACAAGAAATGGCCTCTTCTTCATGTGCTCATCATGACAAGAGAGAAAATAAAATAAAATTGCCCATGCCTGGGCTTTGCTAGCTGGATTTTGACATCTGGAAAATAGGGCAGCAGAGCTGTGAAGAACCTGAGCTGGGCACTGGGGAGAAAATCCTCCCTCTCCTCAGTTCTCAGGGCAGGTAATGAGGTGGAAAGGTCACCAAAAGGTTTAGCTCTGCTTGTAAGTGAAAGGGGGATTTGGGGATTTCCGCACAGCATTTAGTGAGGGAAAGCTCTGCAAGCCAAGGCAGGTGGAGCCCATTCTCCCTTCTTCCTTCCTGGGAACATCCAGCTGACACAAAGCATCACTCCTAATGAGGACAGATCTCTATTGTTTGGGATGCCTCACTTATTTCAAACCGAAACCACATGCAAGCCCTATGGTACTCAAGTATCAGCATCTATTACAAGGTGGAAGAAATAAATCCCTGGCTGTTTTAGCTCACTTCTGCAGCAACTCTGTAGGATGTTTTTTAATTGCTATTGGTTTGTTCACATTTTTATGTATTTGTGTGTTTTTTTCCCTCCTAGGCTTTGAGTCCTCCTTCCCTTGGAGTAGCAGAAAACTCTCAAGCCACGTGGCAAAACAAAGTGATCCTTGCCACAGAGAACATCTCTGCTTGCAATGAGCTTTGCTGCAGAGTCTGAAAATCTGAGATGAAAAGGTCCATTTGCATTTCTATTTGTATGGTCTGATGTTGCCTACCAAGTACAACCGGATCAAGCTGCACTTCAGCACTAGAAAAACTATCCAGCATCCTGAACACTCGTGTGGTTGGACTTGGCTTTGGGTGTTGATTCACGGGCAGTGCTCACTGTGCTGAGTGGAGGAACCATGGTTGCAGCATTACTAAAAGCTCAGAGGAGCAAAGCAGTGCTCACTGCCTGGAGAACATGAGCCCAGCAGTCAATCCGTCCATCCATCCATCCATCCATCCATCCATCCATCCATCCATCCATCCA
>NW_024962282.1:6537917-6650695 GCF_019238085.1 Lagopus leucura
CCATCCATCCATCCATCCATCCATCCATCCATCCATCCATCCATCCACCCCCCACCCATACATCTGTCTGTCCTCCCAGCTCCATACTTCTCTTCTGCCACCACACACTTGAAAGTGCAGCACAGTCAGAGCGCAAAATCCCAGGGAAGGAATGTGATTATTCCAAAAACCATTAATTTAAGTAAATGATCATGAGCTCTTTGCTGCTTCCCACCTGATTCATCCCCATCAGAGGCATCCTCTGTGCTCAGCAGCACAACGGGGCTGGGAAATGCAAGTGCTGGGTGGCTTCAATCTCCCTTTTTTTTTTTTTTTCCCAGTTAATTAAATGTAGAACTAATCACATCAAGCACTGTTGTTGTGAGCACCACGTGCTCTCTGGCAGCGTGCAGGCAAATGGAATTCAGAGCACAATCTCACATTTGTGCAGAGTTCCTCAAGCAGAAGGCTATGGAGCAGCAGGCTACTGCACCCTAAATCTGAGAAGTGTGAAGTGGATACTGAGACCCATTATTGGCCATTGCAAAATTTCAGGTGAATCTGGGGTATGGGCAATTCTGTAGTAACAAGTCCAAATGAGTGAAAGCACACTGGGAGTCATTTCCCTGTAAATAAAAGAAAGAAAGGAACCACCAAGCTGTGTCATAGCAAAGCTTCCCTGAAAATCTCAGAGCTCCAGCCCTGGTTCCAGCTAGACTCCAAGCAGCTGCCTGTGACAGTGATGGATAAACACTTCCAGATTGATTGTTTTCCTGTGATGGGATCAAATTGCATGTATGGGGAGTGACTGCAGGCCTTATCTTTTTGGTTCAAATCAATACAAACGCACAGCCTGAGCTTTTTAAAGCTTTTATTAGCAGAAGGGACAAGCAGTGACCTGGGCTTAGCAAAATACTCCAGCACAAATACTTCAGCCTTGGTCCTAAGCACAGCCTTATGTAGCCAGAAGAAATCTGCAAGAAGCCAACAGAGTGAGCAGTGTTGTGTACCATGTGTACCATGAAGGTCTCAGCAGTAAGGTGAGCCAACAGCAGGTTGTTGCCTGAGGGCTGTTAAAGTCCAACCAACATCTGGAACACGAGAGTCCAACTCACAATTTATTCAGCAGTTTTGGGGTCAGAGTAGCCCACGAGCAGGATTCCCACCCCTGCCCGAGAAGAGCATATAACTTCTCTGCATATAAACCACTCTGAGTGGAGACTGTGACTTCTTCCTCAGCAAGCACACAGCTTGGTACCTTTCTTATTACCTACTCCATTACTTTGAGCCCCGTCTACTTCGTCTTGTTTGGCTGCACACTTTTGGCTGGAGAAACTGGGACTATCCTATGAGGTTATGCAGATGAGATTACTCAGAAAGACAAGCAGATGATGGAAGTGTCTCAACACAAGCTGTGGTGTTGTGCCCTGTATGCTAGCTGGCAGAAGAATACACACTTCTGAATGTATATTGTCCTTTCACCAATGGACTGCAATTCAAACAAAAAAAAAAGGACAGCTCTTTAGGTGCTGCCTGAAAGAACTGATGTTCCTCCAGAGGCAGAAAATGCTATCTGTTGCTTAGGAACAATCTTTATTCTACAAAATGACAATGTGTACTCCAAAGACTTCTTTAAATGCACCCAACATCTTGTCCACCCCTATATACACCACAGGGAGACGTCTTTGTGCTGCAAATACAGCACCAGTTCCTGGCATTGTAAGCTGTGATTGGAGATCTAGTGTATGTATATACCCCATTCCCAGCTTTGCTGCACAACCAGTGGTACAGCATGAACATTTCTCCTTGCTCATGAAGCACTCGTATTTGGACAGATTTTGACTGTGTCAGTGTGTGTAGGCATTCCTGAAAACTGAAGCTTATGGAACACTACCATCACACCAATTATATACCCAGTTGTGAATCCAGATATATATACATTGTTCTATTTCAACAAGGCAAGGGAAAGCTGTTTCATTGGCACTGATTCTTGAGTCAGATCAGGTGGAAACATCCACCAGTCTCTATGGGGGCTAGCAGGTAAATCCTGCTCAAGATTATGCTATTTTCACATGGTTGTGGTATTCATTGTTGTTGTGCTGGTGTGCTTTGTGTCAAAGAATAAAATGTCCTTGAGCTGCTCAGAAGAGATGCTACTTGAGGACAGACATCCCTTCACTTGGTTCCGTGGTGCTTGTTCTCCCCGCCAGGCACAAGCATCTACATCCAGGCCCAAGAGCAAGCCTGTAGGGGAAGTTCAGCTAAGAGAATCTGGTTTGCAAAGCTGTCTTATCCAGGACTCCAGCTGGGGTGTCTGCCAAGGTGGAACAGATGTTGAACCGAGAAACCTTGTAGGACACAGTGCTGGAGCTCTTCTTCTTGCGGTAGAAGTAACTGCTGAGGTGGAAGCGGAACTTGTCATGGAGAGAGGCATAGATGAAGGGGTTGTAGCAGGCAGAGCTCATGGCAATCAGGTGGCATGAGACCTGGATGACGTTCACATATCTCTTGTCCAGGATGGTGAACTCTTCGTCAATGTCTCTGATAAAGTTGACGACCTGGAGGGGCAGCCAGCAGACAGCAAAGCAAACTACAGAGACGGTGAGCACCCGGAAGGTCTTCTGCTTCATTTTGCTCCACTTGTCTTGGCACAGGTAGGCAGCTCCTGGGATGTTCCTCTTCTGCAGGTGGTGGGAGATGGCACAGAAGGAGACCGATACTGCCAGCAGCGGGAGCATGTAGGACAAGAGGAGCATCAGACATGAGTACAGCAGCCGCTCCCTCTCCTTGTGCTTCCAAAACTCCTCGCAGATGATCATGTCATGGCCAATGGTGTTGAGATCCAAGTATTGCATGTGCAGCGAGGTGGGAACCGAGGCCAGGATGGAGAGAAGCCAGATGCAGGCCATGATGCAGACACAGGATTTGTAGCTTATCCTTCGGCGGATGGGGTAGGCCACGACGATGTAGCGGTCAATGGCGATGGCGGTGAGGGACAGCACCGAGACAAACACGGTGGTGGCCTGCATCAGGGTGACAAAGTAGCACATGAACATCCCAAAAAGCCAACCCCGCACCTCGAAGGCATAGGAGACAGTCAGAGGGACACAGGCCAGGCACATGACAAAGTCAGCCGCTGCCAGGTTGCCAATGAGGAAATTGGTGGTGCAGTGCAGCTTTTTGGTGAGAGCGATGAGGAGAATGAGGAAGAGGTTCCCCAAACACGCCACAGCCACCAGGGTGGCGTAGAGAGGGATGAAGAGCGGCTTAAGCTCCAGCAAGAGGTCGAGACCAGTGAAGAGAGGGGCTGAGGTGTTCTGCCAGGAGTCATTGGAGAGTGCCATGGAAAGGGCTCAGCAAGGCAGGGGCCCAACAAGGCTTGACCCTGAAGAGGAGAGAGACTCACTGTGGTTGTGCTTCTGGGCAGAAAGACCAGTCCCCAGTGTCTAATTCCACAAGGTTTAGGTCTCTGTAGTTGCATACCGAAGCTTTGGTGTGGAAAAAACAGGGAGCATGGCTAGGAAGTGGTTAACTGAACAGTCTTCCTGCTGCTGTGAGCTGTCTGCTAGGGAAAGCAGCTCGGGATGTGAGATTGAAAGTAACCTGAGCTGACACGCAGCAGGGAAATAAAGGCACCCGTATTTCTTCTTGCTCCCAGTGTCTCGCTGTCAGCCTTGTTCTCTGCCTCCAGCCACACAGCTGGACAGCTGGGCAGGAGTGTTCAACACATCCCAGCCCACCCAACTTTTCCCCTACCATTACTTCATCCCCTTGGATATTTACTTCTCCACAATGCTTTCCAGAGGAAAACCTGTGCACTGCCTTCCCATCACTGAGCCAACTCGGCACCCCATTCACTCCCATCCCCATCCTCCCTCTCTCTCTTTCCCCACCAGTTTGGCTTGTTACCTGCAGCACTTGGTCCTTCTTAGAGTGTGTGGAAGCTGTCCTCAGAACAGCCACAGAGCTCCTGGCAGCAGCAGAACTGGGTGCAGATCTGTTTTGGCTGAAAGTGCAGGGAAAAGCAGAATTACCCACGCTGTCACATTTACCTTTGTTCCCCAGGCTGAACAGCCTCCTTACCCCTTATTAGTTAACTCCCAGAGTTTACTGAGAGATATTTTTTCTGCGTTGTGCTATAATTAAAGTAGCTTCAGGTCTGTGCATCCAGCCCTGGAAACCAAAAATCTGGATGGAAACAAGAAGCAAATATGATCACTGAATTTCCATATTTCAGTTTTTCCATCTTTCCATCCAGCATCAATATGTATATATATATTTGTTTCCTTAAGGAAGCAGGACTCCCTCTGTGGAGCACACTCACCACCCGTAGTCTGCCTGGAGCTTGCCTAGCTCCGAGAGAGCTCCAAGATCCTTCTGCTCGCTGATTGTTTCAAAAAGGATAGGGAAATGCATCTCATTCACCAGCTGTTGCTCACCGCAAGTCCTCTCGTTGCTGCAATCCTTGCTCTCATTCCTTATTGTTGCTGTGATGCCTGAGTGCTGTGATTAAAAGCTGGGGAGGAGCATGGCATTCCCACCCGCAGGGTGGGTATTCCTGCTATGTATGGGGATGGTCATGTTTGTCCCGCTGTTCTGCAGTAAGGTCTCTTCACTGAGTTGGGGAGAATGGAGAGTGTGGGCACAGGGACCATGTGAAGGTCCTTGGCTGCTCTGCCTGAGGGAGGATGATGAGGGTGGTTGTGGGGCAGGGGGGATGGATGTCCAGCTCTGGGATAATGGACACTCAAACTTGGGGTGAGTGTGGTCCTGCCATGGGGTGAAGGATAGCCAAACTGTAGGTCAGTGAATGGCCAAATATCAGGTGATGGATACCCAACACCCAACCATGGTGTGAGGATAGATATTGTTGCAGAAATG
The DNA here is from genome assembly GCF_019238085.1 of Lagopus leucura. Classification (NCBI taxonomy): domain Eukaryota; kingdom Metazoa; phylum Chordata; class Aves; order Galliformes; family Phasianidae; genus Lagopus; species Lagopus leucura. The sequence goes on from NW_024962282.1 coordinate 6,542,778, forward strand.
AGATCTCTGGGAAACCCTTTGTCCATCTCAGTGCCCTTCCCATTGCGCCGGGGCTAAGGTCAAGATCTTGTAGCGATGCCATTGAGATACAGTGGTGTAATGAAATGCTGCACAGCACCTGCAAAATACTAGTAACTGTTGAATGCTGAAGCATATGCAAGTGCTACTACTGTTTTGGGGCTGCATCTCTTCTTTGTTAAAATCTCTCTTCATTTTTCCCTTCATTCTGGTCCCATCTTGTAGCAGCCAGAGAGGGCTTTCCCACTTGGAAGTGAAAATGCACTTTGGAAATGATTCCCAGATGATTTCATCCTGGTGAACTGATGTATGGACCAAGATTTTAGAAACATGTAGAGAGATTCTAGGGCTGGGAAAGAATTAACCTTAGTGGCTGTTGATCAATGTGTTGTAGTTAAGCCATACGATCTTGATTTCAGTTACGAGATCAAATTCATAGCTAAGGAGTTCCAATGAGATCTGAGAGGCTGCCAAGTGGCGAAGAATCCTATCAATGTCCATTGACTGCTGTAACTGTTTCCCTTTCATTATGCAATAGCACTATGACCAACTTGGTGGTAATGAGCTGAAGTTAAAGCCAGGGACCATTGAGCTGTTGACCTCAAGGGCTGATGTTTGGCTAGAGCTGATTGGTGACCATGAGCTTTGGTTTCATGCAGCATGGGGATCCCATAGTGATGGACCAGAAAGGGGGAGGTTTGGGGAGCTCAAAATGTGCTCCAAAATCACCTCATTACACAGATACCTGTCTCTGTGCTACCAACAGATTTCAGCAGCAAATTTGGATAAGAACATCCAAGTGACCTGACTGACTTCTCTTGGGAATGGCAGGAAGAGATGGCCAAGGGGATTTGTATTTGTGGCTTTGGACTTAAATCCTCTTTGCTGCTGGGGTTAATTTTATAGTCTCCCAAACTGGACTAAAAGCAGAAAATACGTGGGAGTTCAGCCAAAACCTCAGTGGGTCTCCAATGGTTTTGATGACTCAGTGTAGGTTGGGGGGTTATGGAATGACACACCAATCCCCATGCACTCCACAATTAGGAAGTGCAGGGTATCAGAGCTGCTTGTTTAACATGGTTGGGTATCTGGCTGCCAGATCCAAAGCAGGTTACTGCCCATCAGCTCTGTGTCTGATTTCTTATGAAAGATCTTTTCACCTTCATGTTTTATTTAATTAAGGGAAAATTAAAAGATCATCATCATCCGCTGCTAGAATTTAATTTTTATTTATTTGTTTGTTTGTTTTTTTATTTTTTGTAGGAATGGAAATTCTCAGAGCAGTCCCAGGAGAAGTTCAACCAAATTAGGACTTTTGGTGGGAGAAGGCTGTAAATTTGCCTCTGTCTGATGAATGTGGATCAGTGCTATTGAAACTGGCTAAGAGCTGGCTGTAAAGAGGGGCACTCATCCCGCCAAACACTCAGCAGGAAGAAAATAATCTCTGCTTCCATAGCCTGGCCGGGAGCAGCCGTTAATTTTAAAGTGCAGAACATTCTGATAAGGAAAGCAGAAGGCTCTTAAAAGATCATTTTAGATGAGAGATGCGGCTTCAACATGATAGAAAATAATGAATTACTGCTGGCTGGGATGGACACATCCACCCCATGCTGGCCAAGGCTTTACCCCACACATCCTTACCCTGGAAGAGCCTTCTCTGACCTAATCTTTATCACTTTCATAGAGCTGTAGGATAAATCCCTCATCCCAGGTCTCGTATTTCCCCTTGCCAGGAATTTTTGGCTCTGATTGGATACAAGAGGTCAGGCTAGTAGGTTCAGAGGTGAGTTTGGAAGCCGCAGTCCTCATCCTCAATCCTCATCCACCAATCGGCAGTGCTTTTTGGAGCATCAGTTTTGGGGTGTCTGCAATGACATCCCTGTGCCCAACCTACCCTGCATGGTTGATGACAGGGAACACAGTTTGCTGTGGCTTCCATCCCCTTTTTAGGATGAATGTTGTCATCTCTTAGAAATATTTGTGGGTGCCAGGAGTTCAGCATCTGTTAGCAGAGATTACCCAAACTCACTTCTGGAAATGTCCATCCTGGCCACCTTTCCTACAGAATGGCCATCACAGCGTGGACTGTGGCAGTACTCTTAACTCAAAATCCTAGATGGCCTGCCCACTAAAGAGGAGCGGAATATTCTTATACTTACTTATACTTACTCATTATACTTACTTTTATACTTACTCATGCTTTGGCTTGATGTCATCTCTTTAAGCACATTGTGAACCACCTCTTTTCCCTGTATTAGTGCATAGGAGCTCTTGGAAAATTTTGGAGTTTAGAGAAATGTCCTTTCATGCTGAGAACTGTCATTAAAAGGCACAGATAAGAAGGGCTAACATGTGATTAGTAGTTTCTCACACTCTAACAATGACAATCCATGTTTGATAGTATGTATATGCTTGTGCGTAGTAGTCTGAACACACTGCATTCAAACCGTATCACTGATGGTTTGCTTTCCTCTATCACAGTGCTGTTATCAGCAGCTCTTCCTTTGTTGCTGTTGTTGCTGTTTAGATGGGCACATCCCCCAGTGTGTGAATTATTGCCACCAATAAGAAGGCAGGTGTTGCTGTGTAAGGAAAAAAAATCCTTAATAGAAATGTTGCTCACACCAGCGAGGCTTTGTTTGGGAGCTCAACAGCTTTCTTTTCCTATTATAAACCATAACAGCTCCAAGTAATGTTCTCATCAGTGAAATCACACATAACATCAACAAATGCACACATCACACCTTTTCCATATATTCTGTTTAAGCTATATTGTAAAAAAACAGTCTTAGAGTATGAGTTTTTAAGTATAGATAATCCCAAATCTGATTCCCTTTAGGTCAGTATTTCCAAAGTGTGGTTTATCTGGCAGCTCCCAGCATGTGTTCTTCCAAACACTGTAGTGCCTTCAGTGGATGCTGTCTCTTTCCCTGAGCAATAAAGGATTTGGCTACTCAGGTGTCAATATTTATATGTAGTCAAAGTTTAAAACTAGATTGTTTGTGTACTTACAGAATCTTTAAACTCCTCATTTGTCTTTTTCAGTCCTAATGTTTACATCCCCATTGAGTCAGACAACCTTCAGAGCAAGCCTGCAGACTGATGGGGCTGGACTCATTGCTTGATTTGGATGTGGTCTCCAATTAAATGCCAATCTATTATCGCTTATGTTTTGGCAGGTCTAAGTCTCTGCTGAAAAGACAATGCTGCACTGCTTCAGGACCTAATTTACTGTCTTGTGCTGACAGTATCAATCAACAGCCACAAACAGAAAACTTGTGTTTCTTCCTGCATGATAATGTAACAAAACCATACTGCATAGTTCTCTGCCAGCTTTCTTAGCCATGCCAAAACCGGTGAGTGGAGCTGATATGACACTGCAGAGCCATTACATGGATCTGGGACTTTAAATGTTTTGGTACAGTTATTATGAATACATTTCTAGCTCAAATAACTTTAATGGCAATAGACAACATAATATAAAGCATCTTCACTCACTGCTAATGGCAAGAAAGAAATGTATTGACTGCAAAATAGCTTGGGTTCACATAAAGAAATTGCATCTTTCTCTCAGCACATTCAATTTCTGATGAATGCTCAGACATGCCTTCATTATAGCTTGACAGCACAGGTGAGAGATGGCATTTACAGCGCTGTATCTGAATACAGCAAAGCAGAATTATTTTTAGAGATAAATGAATAGAGGCATTTGAAAGATGACAAAGGAATCCTTTTCAACAACACCAAAGCTTTGTGAGCCTTGTATCATTGACATTCAGGTGACTCACCATGTTTCTCAAATGTTCACATTTGTTCTAATGGAGAATTACGTGTGACTGCTTTAGAGAATGGTGAGGCTGCAGTGGGTGGTTATGGCACAAAGCTAATGGTGTGGACAAACACCCAGTCACGACACTGAAGAAGCAGCAACAGAATAACAGCCAGCAGTGAATGAAACAGCACATTTATAACTAACAGAGATAGGAAACAGTGAACGTGATAAGCTCCTTTTAAAAGTGTAATTTCATACACAATGAACAATCTAATGTGCTTAAGCTACTAGAACTACCCCTCCAATTTCCCTGGTAAGAGCTTTCTTTATCTGACAGAAGATGTACACTGCTTCCCTCTATCGACCTTTAACGTCAACGTTGTTTTATCTGTTCTATTCTAGACCATTATGTTTTCTGATGCTTCTGAACAACTGCTACAGTTCAATATGCCTCCTGATGAGTTACAAACAATTCACATTCATGCCAGAATGATTTGGTTGCTAACACATTGGGACTACATCAAAAAAGGGTTTCAGTTCAGCATATTCTGTTCCACTCTTGTCCACAAAAAATGCCAGTCAATATCCTTGGAGGTCCAGTGCTGTTTTCTTGTTGGATTTCATTTCATTGTCTTTAAATGACTGACAATTGGCACTCATTACCCACCCCCACCCTCTTCCTAGCATTACTGTTGCTGCACACAGCTTCATCAGGGTTGGACAAGAGACAGCTCTGTGGCATGGTTGCTGCATATCTCACTGCTCAGCAGCTGGATGCTCTTCTTCAGTCTCCTGTTTCTCTACCTGTGATTCTGGAGGGATGAGGTACTGTACCTCTTCAGTGTTGATGGCCACTTTATCAGGTTGCAGCCATCGCTTTAGATGCTCCAGGGTGCTGAGAGAAAGCAAAGACACAACAAAAGATAAGACAAGTAATAAAGCTTCACAAGGTATGATTTAGACTGACTAGGGAAGGTTAAGGGGGAAATATAGGCAGTACACCTACATCCTAGAATGCTAACAATACTACAGAAATACATAAATATATACTAATATACTTAATCTCTTACAGTCGATTTCACAATAGCTGGTCTCATGGAAAAGACCAATTCTGTCTTCATTTAAATGTTGACTAAAACTTAATATAACTCTGAAATGTGTGCATATGCTCATCTGCCAAGAAGTGACACAATTCATTCAATCCTGGCATAACAAAATTAACTTGCTCTTGCTCTTCTACAATAGCGGAAATTTCGGTACTGTCCTTGAGATTGTTTGTGCACTTAAAAGTTAAGGTTTGCTTAATTACACTGCTGGATGAGCTTCAAATAGCTCAGTACCATTTAAGGGTGACCTCTAACTTCATTTAGTCGAAGTCTAGCAATGAAAACATTTTCACGGCTAATGTCCCCAGCCTTTAAAAACAGAGTAGAGAGAACACCTCTGTCTACAACTTGCTTTTAAATATAAATCAAGTTAACTGTCAAAGAAAGAATCTAAGACCTATTGTAAACATAAATTATTTTTCATACTTGAACTCCAAAATGAGCTTAAGTAGATTTTTCTTAAGGGAGAAAGATAATCTTTTTTTTTTCCAAATAGAAGCAATCATGAAAAATGTCAGCTCAGAAAAGAGAAATATAGAGACCATCATAAGTAAATGAGAATGTAGATTGCTTTAGCGTATAGGAAGGGACTCTCATCTTAATTCATACATCATCTACAAAAGAGTAATGGGTAAGAGAGGAAGCATTGTAAGAGAGGCACTGAACTGAGAATCATGAAATCAAATTTCAGATCTGATATCAACCCTGGAAAGTGCTTCAAATCCCACTTGTTTCTGAAGCAGTGTTTGTCTAGGCCCTCACAAAGATGCAGGGAATGGTATGAAGTTCACTGTTAAAAGCTAACCCTTAAAAAAGGGAATTTGAGACCCATTAAGACACTTCCCCCCTACCCCAAGTGCGACAAAGGAAATTGTCAAGTAGGTTCCAGTTGTTTCCTTACTGGATCACCTAGGTAAGAGGAATGCAAAAAAAAAAAAAAAAAAAAAAAAAATTCAGTACACAGCTTTGAAAGTTCAGTCCATACATGTCCCATGTGTCCCTCTAGTGTGACCCAACTGGCATTACCAAAGCTGCTCAGAAAGCCTGTGTCAGTCTAGCAAATGTGCAGTGAGACCTTCTGTCACAATGTCCTATTGCAAGTTGCAACAATTCCTTATTGATCTGCTTATTACCTCTCATCAGATTCATGTCCCTCTATGTAAATTTCAGACTCAAACTTCTCCTGGAGGAACCTGTCCCAGCATTCCTTCTTAGCTTGTGACAGAGTACGTAGCATGTCCTTGGAGGTCACCTCTTCAGACAAACCTTTAATTCTCATCAGCTTTCTCTCTGTGAAGAGGCAAATCAGAGCTCTTTATTACATTTTTCTGAGGGAAAGGAGGAAAAAAACCCACAAGTGTCTGCACTTCGATATCAAAAAGGTCAAATTAACATTTCAGTACTTAGTCTTCATTAAGTAACTTTTTTCTTGCATTTGAAGTCTTCATGACAGTATTTCCTCCATGTAATTTTAGGTGACTCTTCAGAAGGAAACAAAGTGTAAGCAATCAGTCCACTTTGCCCACTTCTTAGCTTTAATGACTTTTCCACTTACCACTGAGTTTTGATGAAATTGCACAGAAGAGTACTGATCTCAAATGCACTGTGTTCCCACAATTTCCACGCAAATTGGCATGGAATAGAAATCACATTAACTGTAGTATGAAATCCAAATAATGCCCAAACTGAGGGGGAAAAAACCGCAGTGAGCACAGCAGTATTATCAGTAGGATATCTCAGAACAGAACGTGATATTGTGAGTTTCTCAGCCACAGGCTACAATGAAAACAGTGTTCTTAGCAGACACAGGGTGATTCAGCCACAATACACAAAGCTGCAAGTAAGCAAATTTAATGAGTTTCTCCAGTCACAAAATCTCTTTATAACAGATTCTTTCTTAAATTGGGCCAGCTATTAACTTGTACTCACACTTTTTACAAAAAGGTGTATGATATGTTAGTTGAATTGCAGTAGCTCACAACAGAGCAGCTCTCCTATGACTCTTTTTGGAGCTCGCCCTGTGTTACAGAATTGAGCTGTCACTGGAAGTATCTGGCTCTAACAATTCTTAAGACCTGAAATATCATTATCTGCCCAAATATATTGACAGGCTGATGGTACCATTCCACAATTGCTAATCCTGGCCATGTAGAAAGCCACAACAACTTTATGCTTCTGCTGGCTTAACCAGAATACACAAAAGAAAGTTTATGCTGGAGTTATGCTTTCATCCTGACTGTATGAAAACAAGTACAGACCTAGTCTGAAGCCTGCTTGTGAAAATTTATCCATTAGCATTTTCTGAGCACATTAGAACTGCAGCAGCAATTAATACTAGAAGAGCAAATTCTGTCTTGCTGCTATGTCACCTTTGATCAGATACCAAAACCTGTACTTAGACTGTTGTTTCACGGAAAGCTAAACCAGTAGCAAAGTCAACATGGAGGCTCTGGCAGAAATAAAAGCTTAAAATCCACTTCTGCCACACCATCCTCATTTCTCCTGGCCTGTTTCTGCATGCAGAAACGTCATACATAAGCCAAGCACATGTGTGGCTGCACTGAGAACCAGATTATAAACTGACCCAAAATAAAAATAACTCCACAGAAAGGAAAAAGCAGAAAAGAGCCACACTGAATATTTCACTATGACTGGATGAGTAGCAGCTGAACTGTTAGAGCACAGAGGAACCCCAAAGGCTTCTCCTAACAGGCAGCAGGAGCATCCTTCCTGGAACTGACTGCTGCTGTAGAACATGAAGAGATCAGGAAATATTTTAAAAAGGGTGGCTAATCCATGGCCTTAGAGATAATGACTGCTGCTTTTAGCTGTGCTAGGATGTTGACTTCCCTCATATCACATGTTTCTATTAGCTTTTACACAGCTAACGATCAATTTATGGTTTTATAGATTATGCAGGAATTAAGCAATAGCACTGAGATTATCTGTATAATCTCCCATATGTTAGAACAAAGATTCCAGCAAACGTTATTTAGAAAGCATCTTTCCTGATTCTGTCTCCCCCCAAAAATCAGGTCACAGAATTATTTGACTTTTTTTCTTTACACTCAGAAACATCTAATTATTTCTTGGAGCCTCAGGAGACAAATGCTGGCAATACACAAAGGCTTATAACAATTTCAAAACACGTTTCCCCTTCCCAAGTCAGCAACAATGGAAATACACTGCACCCTTCCAGAACTTGAGGGGAGCTTATGAGCAGGAGGGGGGCCAACTTTTTACACAGAGAAATAGTGACAGCACAAGGAGGAATGGCTTTAGACTAAAAGAGGGGAGGTGTAGCTTAGATGTTAGGAAGGAATTCTTTACTCAGAGGGTGGTGGGGCCCTGATACATGCTGCCCAAAGAGACTCTAAATGTTCAATCCCATTCCCATCCATCACGCCATCCTGATCAAGTCCCAAGATCTGATGGATGTCAATCCTGCCCACAGCAGGACATTGGAACTGGATGGGCTTTAAGGACACTTCCAAGCTAAGCCATTTTATTCTATGACAGGCTCCAGCTGTGTTTCTCAATTCCACTAATGCAATAACTGAGTGTGGAGCTCTGCTGAATACTTCTAAGCTGCAAAAACCAACCAAAGATGTGAGCAGCGCCCCCTCTGATGCCACAGTTGTCAGCAGGCACCTCAGCCTACCCAAAGCCTTACCCAACACTCACCTAGGGATGCTAAATACACCTCTGAGTCATTCAGGGGCGCCCAGGGCTTTGGGTTTGGTTGGGAAGGGACCCCATTGCCCTGGCTTCCTCCGTTTTTGTAGGAATCCAGGAATGAATCAGTGAAGGCCTCGCTGGCATCCTTCTGGTCTGGATGTGGCAGACACGAGCAGATTTCAGCCCAGAGGTCCTCACTGGGCCTGATGACCATGGAGTTGATGCTCTCAATCGTTCTCATCATGAAGGCCTGCAGGGAAGGTACAAGTGGCACACAGTGAGAACGACTCAGTGTCTCTCTGCCTCTCACCAGCCACTGCCTTTTACCCAAACCACCCCAGTGGAGCGCTGAGGGACATCTCATAGCTCCTCCGGAGCCTCCCCTCACAACGCAACACTTACACCCTTCAGGGCCCGAAGAGCCTCTCACGGTGTTAGGCCGCAGTGTTCCGGCACCCCCTCGACTCCTGTCACCACAGCTCTCCGGGACGTGGTTGTTCGGGTCACAGCAGAGCCGCTCCAACCGTCCCCCCGCGCCTCAGCACCACTAACACGGGAAGTCACAGCGACTTCTGGCAGAGCGCCGATTGGCACCTGAGCTCAGCCAATCACCACGCTCCGACCTCTGATTTTAACCAGTCACCGCGCTCTGCCGGAAGCAAGGGGGGCAGGGAATAGGTTGGAGGCTTGAGGGTAGAGTGACGCTACTTTGGCGCCATCTTGGAAAAGGGCGGAAGTTTTCCCGCTAAACAGTCACGGCCTGACAGGGAAGGGGCGGGAATAAGCTGGAGGCTTGAGGGGAGAGTGACGCCGCTGCGGCGCCATCTTGACAAAGGGCGGAAGTTTTCTTACGCAGCTCAGGCGAGGAAGCTGTTACACTTGGCAACGGGCAGCGGGGCACGGTGCGGCTGCGCGGTGAGTGCTGGTACGGCGGGGAGCTGCAGGGGTGGGGGCAGGAGTTGAAAGTAAGACAAGGTTGAGCTGTGGGGTGCTCCCGTTGTTAGGCCGGCCGTGGGATGAGTCGCCTGCTGCCCTGTGTGACGTTGGCACTGATGGGATTGCTGTTCTCTAGAAGCATGGCCTGGACCTCCAGCGGGAAGACGCACCCCGAGCTGGTCAACAACCTCTATAGTGAGTGCAGAGCGTGTGCTCGGGGCTGTCTGTGGGTATTCTGGGTGGGTTGGTGGTTGGTCTTCGACTTGCTACTGTGCATTTAAGCCCTGTTTTTGTTTTTGTCTGTATTCCAGAAAAAGGAATCATTAAATCCCAGCGAGTCTTTGACGTGTTGCTAGCTACTGACAGAGGGCACTACATCAAATATTTCCCATACATGGATTCCCCTCAATCTATTGGTGAGCAGCTTGCAGTATCACCGTTTGTATGGTGTTCGTGCTGATTGAGCTAGGCACGATGGTAGAGAGGGGCTTGAGGTCGCTCTGAGTTCTGTGTGCTGGCAGCACTCTCACCAAAGCAGTGGGTGAGTTTTTAAGAAGAGCAGCTCTCATCTGTATTTCAACAGTGGGATCCAGAGGAAGGAACAGTATAGTCTGTTCAAAATGTGTGTTGTTTGCTCTGAATTTGACTTGTGGAATAGAAACAAGCACAGCCTGTGATAGTTGCAGAGCATTCTGATGAATGAGTTGAGGGTAGAAGTTGGAATAGTTGAGAACTGAAACAGTGGAAAGCTATTTTGGTCTCATTAGTTATCCTACAGATTATGAGCCAATGAAGTGCTTTAATGAGGCAAAAGAAAAATGTTTTCATGTTTTTAGGGAATGGGGAGAGAATTATTTGAACCTTTTCACTGTTGCTTCTTTGTCACATAATTTTTGTCACCTGGCTTCCTTTTAGGATACAAGGCTACAATCAGTGCACCACATATGGTGAGATAAAACTTTCCACTTTTACCAGAAATTAAGGGAATTGTTTGTACCTCCTCTTTTTTTTTTTTTTTTTTCCATCCAATTTTACTTAATTACTAGAGCAGAAAGGTGAAAAAGGTCCCATGGGCATGGTATCAAGACTGTTTCTTTAAGTACTATATATGTGGAATTTTTTAATGTTGACTTAAAAGTATGTTCTGGTAGAAATTCCATGTAACTAAGGCTAACTGTTAGCACTGTCCAGTTGTTGCATGAGATTGCTCTTTTTGTTGCTTCATGTATTATTGCTGAACCTTTTCCTAAATGCTATTCTGTAAAAAAGACGTCAAAGATGAAACACTTCACTCACTCAGCATGTGTCAGACAAAATGCTTGCTGTGCTGTGTTTAAAGCAGAGCACCAAATGCGTGAAACAACATAATGAAAAGTTATAGGAGAAAGAAAGTAGAATGTGATGTTTCACGCTCCTGTGTTTGTACCCACGCAGCATGCCCATGCACTGGAACTGCTGAAGGATCAGCTTGTGGAAGGTGCGAAAGCACTGGATGTTGGATCTGGAAGTGGATATCTCACAGCTTGCTTTGCCAGGATGGTAAGTTCAAATGACTGCATTCCTAGCAAGCAAGGTACCCCAGGACAGGTAGCTTGCTATAGCTGGCATGGAAAGCAGAGGGAAGGAGTGAACTCTTCCTAAGCTAGCTTGTAGTAGTGACAAATACAATAATTTCCAGAGTGCATATTGTATCTGCTAATGTAACTGGGACTATTCAGCCTTAAAACCATCATGCCACAGTGTTTGCACCTTCTTGTTCTGAAACTGCTCTTAAGATTCTTTTTGGAAATACTTCAGTCCCTACAGTAATAAAATGTGTTTCTGTACATACAGGATGTACAAAATATGTCTGTATTTCTATGTACTGGGAGGTCTATAGGTGTATGTTTGCTGTTTCCTTTTTAGGTAGGCCCAACAGGGAAAGCTGTGGGCATAGAACATATCAAAGAGCTGGTAAATGAATCCATCAGAAACGTCAAAGAAGATGATCCAACTTTGCTCAGTTCTGGCCGTGTAAAACTTGTGGGTGAGCTCTCTGGATGCCTGTCCTCTCCTGTGAACGTGCATTAGCTCTGGCTGTCAGCAGAGCTCTGCTTGTTGAAGCAATTGCTCCAGTTCATGTTGCTGCTTTCTACCTGTCGGTAGAAACCTCTTGCTAAATAAGCACAGTGTAATAGTGACTTGAACTCTAGGATATAAACAAATAGCATTCACTGCTGTGGGCAGTCTATCTTCTAAATGTCTTGTACCTATCTTATTCCAGAAAGAGATATTCTTTAGAGGAAAGTGGTTGTTCACATCCAGGATTTGGTTTATTTGAACAAGTCTGCACATATTTTTTGTTTCCCTTTGTTTTATTTTGATTTGTCAGCTCCTTCAGTGTCTGGAATCTCAAGACTCCACAAAACCACTGTGTTACTTAAAGGCCCTTCTGGCTTTGACAATTCTAGAAATCTCTCCTGGTTTTTAAAACGTAAACCCATGCTATGTTTTTAGCAGACCGGTCAGTGCTCTGATTTGGGATTTCAGATTGCAGTCTTGCTACAAAGTTTTCCTACTCTAGATTTCAATGGAAAGAATTTAGATTTTTGTGTGATGTCTGACCAAAAGTCATTTCTGCATGCTTATTCCTCCTGCAGTTGGAGATGGCAGGCAGGGGTACCCTGAAGAGGCTCCTTACGATGCCATCCATGTTGGAGCAGCAGCACCAAAAGTTCCACAGGAGGTAAGAGTGAATGAAACAGTTACATGCCTTCACTAGGAGCCACGATACAATTATTAATTAGAGAAACACTGGAACCTTCCTTTTCAGTCTGTTTTACCTACAGCTGGCAAGTGTGGCTGGCTTTTGTTGTGCTTTTTTTTTTTCTTCCTGATTTCTCTGCTTTCCAGTTGCTGAATGAACTGAAGCCAGGAGGACGGCTGATACTGCCTGTTGGTCCTGAAGGTGCAAACCAAGTTCTGATGCAATACGACAAAACCAGCGATGGGCAGATAATTGAAACACAGCTGATGGGTGTGATCTACGTTCCTCTGACAGATAAGGAAAAGCAGTGGCCTCGGTAAAGTTTTCTTCTCCCTTGAGCAGCGTTTCTCCTCCCAGCTCTCCTTGTGGGCTTGTTCTCCTTGACTGCTGGCTTTGCTGAGAGATCCTGGATTCCTGGCAGATGCTGTTTGTAAAAGTCAGAAGAAAGAAGCTTGGCTAGGAAAGCACAGCAGGAGAGTAGAATGCATTTTCTATTAGATAGGAATTGTAAACAGAAGACTTGAACCCTGTTGAATTCTGTCACTGAACTGAAGGCAAATGCATGGCAGTAACAGTTGTTTTCTTTGCCTCAGGGATGAATTTTGACAGATGGAAGGATATCTCTAAAGTCACCTCAGAAAGTTCATGAGTGGGACTTGTGGCTGTAGATGGTCTGTACGGTTTTGCTTTTTGAGTGGAAGCTGTATCAGTGGATGCACTTAGTGCTGCTTTAATGAGCTTGTTATGGAGGAATGGAGAAAAATTATGTTTCTCCAGCAGATGCTGTTGGAGGCAGTGTCTGGTTCCAGTGATTCGATCCAGATAATTCCAGATATGCTCTCTGTAAAGCTACAAATAACATCTATTGACAGAGAATTCCAAAAGCATACAGGCATACTTAAAACTTCACTAAAAATACTCTTTAATATTGACTGCTCTGCCTCATGTTTGGAGAAAAATAAGACACAATGCAATGACCCACCCTCATTTGTTCAAGTTTAATTTACAAGAGTGCGTCTTCCTGTTCTTCCACAACTTACTTAAAGCTGTGGTAGCAACACTGCAAATTTTGGGTTGAGAAAATCCTGTTTTGTTCTTCTTTGGGGTGGGCGAGGACAGGTGGGAAGGGTACCCACAGGAGCTGTTGCGGACTGGAGCTCAGCTCCGTGCCGCTCTTGCCGGGTTCCAGTGCGGAGCCTCGCGGCGGCGCCAAACTATGGGGGCGTGGCCTCGCGGCAGCGGCGTCCCGATTGGCTGCGCGGCGCTGCGTCACGCACTGCGCCCGGGGGCGCGCCGGAGCGCTGTGGGGAATGTGTCTGCGCTCCGCGCTGCGGAGCCGGGATAGGGGTGTGCGGTCGCTCTCTTTTCGTGGCGGCATGGCCGAGCCGGAACCCGGCCTCAAAGCCATAGTCGAGAATGTGGACGAGGAGAAGGAGACGGCGGCTCCAGCCCCAAAGAAACGGCGCTTGGCGGCCGGGGAGCGCTACGTGCCGCCGCCGCGGAAACTGAGGTCGGGGGTGAGCTTCAGCGCGGCTCACTTCGCCGAGACCTCGTATTATTTCGAGGGAGGGCTGCGCAAGGTGCGGCCCTACTACTACGACTTCCGCACTTACTGCAAAGGCCGCTGGGTGGGCCGCAGCCTCCTGCACGTCTTCAGCACCGAGTTCCGTGCTCAGCCCCTCGCCTACTACCGCGCTGCCGCCCGCGCGGGCCGCCTTCGCCTCAACGAGGAGCCCGTGCAGGACCTGGACGTCGTGCTGAAGGTGGGCGGCTCGGCTCCGGGCTGGGAACCGCCGGTGGTGGCATCTCGAGGGTAGCGAGTGTGGTGTGGGCACACCGTTAACCCGGCTTGGGAGATCGCAGCTGGGCCTTCCCGTCTAGCAGCGCCTCGGGCAGTGCGTGCTGGGGTGGCTCAGGTTGGATTCATTTTAATAGGGTGACGAGGAGCTATGGTTTCCCCAGCACTGGTAGTGTGCAAGGCCAGGCTGGATGGGGCCCTAGCCAAACTGATATGCTGGATGGGCTTTAAGGTCCCTCCCAACCCAACTATTCTGTGATTCTGTGATAACTGCTTGTTTTCTTTGCAGAATAATGATTTTCTCAGGAATACAGTGCATCGCCACGAGCCTCCAGTCACTGCCCAGCCTATCCAAATCCTGGTGGAGAATGATGAGGTGGTGGTTGTAGACAAACCGTCCTCTTTGCCGGTGCACCCCTGTGGCAGGTTTCGTCACAACACTGTCATCTTCATCCTCGGCAAAGAGCATAACCTGAAGGAACTGCACACCATTCACCGCCTCGATCGCATGACCTCAGGAGTGCTTATGTTTGCCAAGACAGTGGAAGTCTCCAAGAGGATTGATGAGCAGGTTCGGGAGAGGCAGGTGAGAGATTTTCTTGGGTTTTCTTGTGTGGTATATTCTTGAAAAAGGTTAAGTCAGAAAGTCAGGAAAATTTTTGGTCTAAATAAGCCTGATAATCTGCTTATGGTTATCTAGTTGTACTGAGTGTAGAAGGATTCTGGAAAAAAAGACTGAGCAAAAAAGTAAAGGATATTGATAGTACTAGATTGAAAGGGGACTGTATCCCTGTGAGACTGTGGGCAGCACCATGGGATGGTTTGGGCTGGAATCACAGAGCTATAGGAGTTGGAAGGGACCTCTGGAGATCATCCAGTCCAATCCCCTGCTAAAGCAGGTTCCCTACAGGAGGTTGCAGAGGAGAGCATCCAAGCAGGTTCTGAATATCTCCAGAGAAGGAGATTCAACTGCTGTGGGCAGCCTGTTCCCTTTAAAATTTATGAAGATTCTCTCATTTCTATTTCCACAACCATAGCTGTAGGGTACAAGCTTCCAAGATTTGTTTAAATGCACTGAAACAAAGGTAACAATTCAAAGCACTGAGAGGTGACTCTTGAATTTAATATGAGGAAAATAGTCCAGGCCTTTGTTCTTGAATTCCCAACATACTGGGGAAAGTGTGAGATGAGTTTGGTTACGTAGCTGACTTTTTTTTTTTTTTTTTTCCTTTGGTTCCTGTTCAGTTGTAATAAAACTTAAGGAGTAGATTTGCTACAAAAGTCTTTGATAAAAGAAGGAACTAACTAGGATGAGATTGAAGCGTAATCAGACCCAGAGACAGTATTCTGTTCTGACCATCACTCTTCTTTCTCCCCATAGCTGGAAAAAGAGTATGTCTGTCGTGTGGTGGGGGAGTTTCCAGAACATGAAGTGGTCTGTGAAGAGCCCATTCTGGTTGTTTCTTACAAAGTGGGAGTGTGCCGTGTGGACCCCAAAGGGAAGTGCTGCAAAACCATCTTCCAGAGACTCAGTTACAATGGCAAGAGCAGTGTGGTCAAGTGTCTTCCACGTACGGGGCGGACGCACCAGATCCGGGTCCATTTGCAGTATTTAGGATACCCCATTGTCAATGACCCCATCTATAATATGGAAGCCTGGGGGCCTGAAAAGGGCAAAGGTGGAAAGATTGGTAAGACTGATGAAGAGCTCCTTAAGGCACTGGTGGAGGAGCATCGTTCCAAACAAAGCCTGGATATCTTGGGTATCTCAGAAGAGGACTTGAATTCTAATGCAGAGAACAATGACTCTGGAAATTCAAGTGAGTGCACAGAATCTGTGCAGGCTGATCCTGTGATTGAGAACTCCTGCCTTGCTGAGGACATCAGGGGTTCTGAGACAGAAGAAGTAGTAGCTTACCCACTGAACTTCAATACTAATATAGAAATGCTTGAAAAAAATACAGAACTGGGCTCACATGAAAATGAGGGTAGGCAAACAGGAGAAAAAAGTTCAGAAGAGAGGGACCCTTTATGCGTGGAGTGTAAAATCACAAGGCAGGACCCATCTCCCAAGGAGCTGGTGATGTACCTACATGCCTTGCGCTATAAGGGAGCGGAGTTTGACTATTGTGCCAAGATGCCTGAATGGGCAATGGAGGACTGGGAGGAGTGACAGAGGACGTGACATCTACGGACATGGTTCCAGCATGGCCAGAAGAGCCTTGTGAAGACCTAAAGCTTTGTTGTGGTTGAGGTGAACAAATTTCCTGTGAATTGAGATGGTCTGGGAAGACTTTGCTAACAGTAACTGTAAAAAGGCAGGAAGATGGGGTTGTGACACTAGGATTACATTGTCCTTTAGTGAACACCTAGGGAACCCTTGGCACAGGGAACTTGGCCTCTCACCTCAATCTGTTTTGGGTCTGCTGTTAGTTATCTATGCAGATAATTTAGTATGTACACTTAAATTAAGCAATGGATTTTTTTCTCTCGATCTGCTGTGTTGTACTGTACAGTAAGAGCTGCTGTAATGTTCAGTGTACTGGGTGTCATACAAAAAACTGCTTGTATTTTGATTTTACTGTCAAGCTGATTGAAACATTACCCCTGAGAATGCTGTAAGTCAAACCAGGGAGTGCTGCGAAGCTGATTTGTTTATTCTTTGTCAGCAAGGTGGACTTCATTTTGAAATTGCTCTTATGGAATTCCTTCATACAGTTACTTTATTTAAGGTTAGTTATTCAGGGAACTGATCTGTATATTTTTGAAGATACTGGTCCCAAGATTTTACCCTTCTGAGATTTACAGGGAAACTGATGCACTAGATTTTGCCTTCATATTCTGCCCTCTCCCCTGTGATCATCATATCTTGGAAACATTCAGAATCTTTTTTTGATAAATCTATTATCTGTAACCCTTATGCCTCAGTGAAAATATCTTCATACATGAAAAAAAATCCAAGGTAGAAAGGTCAGTCTACCAATTCTCACTTTTTTTTTTTTTAGCTGTACTATAGGCAGATTGTTTTGGAATGGTGTGTGTTTTTAATATTGCTTCATCTGTGCTTCAAGGTAACGTTTGGCTTTAAAGAAAAATAAAAGCTATTTTATGTTTGTTTTTTTTTAAATATATTTTATAATAACATTTCTGGGATGATAAATATCAGTATCATTCTAATTTTCATCAGTGTTTCTATAGTTGCTTCTTGGCTTCTGGGAGGGTGATTACAATCATTGTATTGTCTCAGGTGTTTGGGGTTTTTTCTCTCTTTTTTTTCTTATGTATGCTCAGAGGTTATTACCAGCTTTAGCTGCAAGCTCCTGGGCAGAGCTGCGTATTTGGGGTCCTCTGCACCCATTCACGTAAAGTGTGCACATAAGGTTCTACAAATCTTTAATATTTTAGAAACATTTTCCTAGGTGAATGAAGAAATCTGTAAGTCCTGATGCTCTTTAGCAAGCATAGCAAAGACCTGCTGGTGTACGGATGGTCTCTCCTTGTCATGCTGTGCTCTAAGAAGCTTTATTGCCTCTCAGCCTCCTAAGACACACTGGAAAACTCTGCTTCACATCTGCCCTTGAGTGGGGTGCTAGGGACAAATGCTGCAGGATTAAGGTTTGCCAAGGCCACATGAATAACCAGCCTCCTAGGCAAGGCTCCAAAAATCACATGATACCTTATGATGTTACCAGGACTTGTGCACCAAAATAGAACTAAAAAGTGCTTATTTCTTCCACTGTTCAAAGCTACAGTGTTTGATTTTTTTTTTTTTTTTTTTTTTTTTTCTGTTCTCTTGCATGCAGCTGTGGAATGATTTTTGTAAGAGTCTGCTCTTGAGCTATGCTCTTCTACTCCTTGCCAAGGGACTCTTGTGATTCTAGACATCTGTGTCTTCTGGTTTGTGTTTTTTTTTTTTTTTTTTTAACTGCCATCATGTATTAGAGCCCAGTCTAGCATTTATCTGCAGGCAGTTTGTTAAACAAAGGAAGTAAAAGCTCCCCTGTGTGTGACTACTGTCATTTTTTTTCATACGCATACATATTTTATATAACAAAAATGGAAGAAGTGCCTTTAGAATAAGGATGTAACTACTGCTAGCTCTAGGTACAGAGGAAAAATAGTGGGGTTTAGGGGCAACTGCGTTTTGACTGGGGCCATGTCAAAGTCTAAGTTGTAGCGTCCTTTTCTTCCTATTCTTCAAAAGGAACAAGCAGAGGAGAAGGATTTTACTGACCTGTGCCAACACTTGGAAGCTGGGTGGCAGAAGAGTTTGATATGAAATCCACAGCTCAGTGCCATGTTTCTCTATTTCTGGCTAACCCTAATGGTTGTAGTTAACACAGACTATCCTAACTTGGACGGGACTCATTGGGTCGCATTGGAGTTCAGGGCTCATGGTTTCACGCTGCACAGCTGCCTGTGGAAATACACAAATGTTTGCTATTTTTCTAGCAGTGAAAGCACGACTGTTAGAAACACCCAATGGTTTGTCTGAGGTAAATGCTGTGTGAGAACCAACCCAAACGTGACCAAAGTTCCACACAGCCATGCTTTTTCAGCTGTTGCAGCCACCCTCACAGGTGCTATTTTTAAAAACTTAACTCTTAATGCAGAGCATCTCTTAGTGACAATGTATGATTCAAAAATCTCAATAACTCCATAGAAAAGAAAAAAAACCCCATTGCAACCATTCATTCTCCAAAGTGAGCCTGCTCACTGAGGCGCTGGGATTGTTTTGGAGCTCCCTCAGCCTGCTTTTGCAAATATTTCTCCAGGTTCCCATCGAGGGCTAGCCAAGCCTAAATCCGCTCCTTTGGCTTGTAAAAAAGGACTTTGGAGGCTGTAGCTTCATACGCGGGTTTCTGAAAGCCCGCTGTACAGCCGCTCCCCCCTCACGGCACTTCCCGCCCAGCGGGAGGCGGGCCCCGGGAGGCTCCAAGCGGCGGGAGGGAGGCACGGGGCTGACAGCCGTTCCTGCAGCGGGCCGGTAGCCAGCGTTGGTGTGCAGCCTGTGAGGTGAAAAAAATAATAAAAAAGAAATAGGTGGGGAAAAAAAGAAAATATACGGGGGAAAAAAAACCTTATCGACGAGGATGGGATTCGAACCCACGCGTGCAGAGCACAATGGATTAGCAGTCCATCGCCTTAACCACTCGGCCACCTCGTCACGGGAACTTATTTTCTCGCAGAGCCTATAAGAAACTGCGGCAATGGTTCCTGGCATCGTCTCCCATTCACTTCGCTCTGCGAAATGGCGCCCGCCGTCCTTTCGTGGGAAGAAGGCAGAGTGAGGTGACAGCTCAAAACAGAACGGCTTCGCCCCGGCTGGGTGCTGCTGAGTCGCCAGCCTCACTGCACCGAGTGCGGTGGACACCAGTGAAGGCTAACGGCTAAATGGCAAGCAGCGAGCTGACAGCGCGGAGGCCGCCATGTTGTACGGAGCGCTGGGGGGCGCAATGCTGTACGGCGCTGCCTCCAGGACGGCAGTTTGGCGCGGCGCGCAAGCGCGGCGGTTAGATTCGAATTGCAAGGCGGCAGTGGCGGCTCAGCCCCATGGGCGCTGAGGGGCCGGGAGTCAGCGGCGGAGAGCGGCCGTGAGTGGTGAGTGAGAGCGGCTGGGCAGCGGGGGAAAGGCGTGAAGAAGCCGGGGGGAGCTCAGGACTGCCTAAAGTGGGAGCCGTTGGGGCGAGATGGAGAGGGTTGAGGAGATCTGGGCGCGCTCGGAGCTGGGGCGGCCTCGCTGGAGACGGAGGGAGCCTCGCTAAAACCGCCCGAAGGATGGGTGGGGTCGTGGCCAGCCCCGGTGGGTTCACGCTGATGTAAGCGGTAGTGGAGTGGCAGTTGGAATCGCTCTGGGATTGTCAACCTTCTCCTCAGTGGCAGAGGGAGGAGAAAAGCAATTGTGGCCCTGTGGGATGTCCACCTGGATCGCAGGCCTCACGGCAGCAGGCCCTGAAAGCCAGGGCTCCCTGGTCTTCTGATGTGAACCTAGTACCTCTTTTGTGCTGATTACCATGCAAAAATAAAACAAGGAGTGAATAAACTTGCTTTCAACAAATCAGCTTTCTGTGTACCAGTCAAATGTCACTATGGGAGGCCTTTCTCTTACTCTTATTTATTACACTTTCACACTTATGCTGTCTTCAGAATACTGTTTGTTTTCCTGTTTACGTGAACAGAAGTTTGCTGGGAAAGCAATCCTTTAGTTAAGTGTGCCTTTGAGCAAACTGGCATTTCTGAAAAAATAGATTTGTTGAACCAATGAGGTTGGAGAAGACACCTAATAACACCAAGTCCAACCACCAACCCACTCCCACTATGCCCAATGACCACATTCTTCAGTGCCACAACTCTATATTTCTTGAATACCCACACGGATGGTGATTCTTCCACCACCCTGGGCAGCCTGTGCTAGTGCCTCACCACTGTTTCTGAGAAGGAATGTTTCCTAATATCCAACTGAAACCTCCTCTGATGCAATATGAGGCCATCACCTCTTGTCCTGTCACTGTTAATGAGAAGAGTCTGACCTCCACTTTTCCGCAGCATAGCATTTTATGTGATTCAGTGTTTTGCTAAATCTAGTGCTCTTTTTCCCTACATAAAGCTTAGTTTTGGCTTTGGAAATGAGAGTTGTCGGTCTTTGGTTTGAATGCTGCTGATGCAGAAGTGACTGTCTTGATGGAAAGCAAAGGGTGTTTATTACTGGGAGAATTTACCAATATTTATAAATACCTGACAGGAGAGTTTAAAGGAGCCAGACTTCTCTTAGCTTTGAAGAGACAAAGGGCAATGGGCACAAACTGGGCTACCAGAAATTTCACTTAAGCATGAGAAAAAAATGTAGCAAAGGTGGAACAGAAGAGTGGTTGAGTCTCCATCTTAGGAGACACTGAAAACTGGAGTAGGTAAGCTGTAGTTTTGAGCACACTGTTGGGCTGGATCATCTCCTAAGAGCTCTTTCTACCACCTCTGTGATTCTATGAAATGCAAAAGCTGGGCTGTTCTGTGCAGATCTCTCTATTGTAAAATATATATATATATATTTACAGTTAACTTAATGCTTCCTTAATTAAGGGTTTTTCTGAAGAAGGAAGGCCAGTGATGTCTTGGGCTCCATCAGAAGAGGGGTGGCCAGCAGGGGCAGGGAGGTGATTGTCTCTCTTACTCTGCCCTTGAGAAGCCCCATCTGGAGTACTGTGTCCAGGTGTGGGGCACCCAGTATGGGAGAGATGTGGAACTGCTGGAGATGGTCCAGAGGAGAGCCACAAAGATGATCAGAGAACTGGCGCACCTTCTCTGTGAAGACTGGCTGAGGGAGCTGGGCTTGTTCAGCCTGGAGAAGGCAGCAAGGACACCTCATTACAGCTTTCCGGTATTTAAAAGGGGATTATAAATAGGAGGGGAATCAGCTTTTTACAAGGGCAGAAAGTGATAGGACAAGGGGGAATGGTTTTAAGCTCAAGGAGGGAAGGTTTAGATTGGATGTCAGGGGGAAATTCTTTACATAGAGAGTGAAGAGGTGCTGGAACAGGCTGCTCAGAGAGGTTGTGGATACTTTGTCCCTGCAGGTGTTCAAAACCAGGTTGGATAGGATCTTGGAAGCACTGCAGTATGTATCAGAGCAAACTTTGTATTGTAGAAGCCTTGGTCGTATTTACCACCAATTACCATAATTTTAATTTTAAACAGAAGGATGCCTGGACAATAGCACTCATACTGTTGGCACAGTTGATTTATAATATGATATACAATAGGCTTATACAATAGACTTATAATATACAATAAACATAGACTTGAGAGGCCTATTAAACATCAGTGAATTCCTGTCACTAAAGAGAGAAATTATACCAACTTACTGAGGCTAGTATCTGGGTTGTATGTAACGTTCTTACTGTCATTCATTAATATTTTTGGATTTCAGTACTGTATTTTATAGGAGAAACACTTCTTGCAGAAATGGACAAAATTTATGTGGACTCTAACGTGGAGAAGTAAGTTGAAACTTCATAAGGATCTTATTGTCATTTAACTATAATCTTTTTGATGAAAAATGTTTCTTGAAGTGTACTTCAGCATTTAATGAATGAAAAGCTGTCCATCATGAAGAACTGCAAGTTTATTTGATCTGTGTAGGAAAGCTTGAGGAAATTTTATAGTAGTGGATTGTCTGGAGACTGTCCACGGGAACTGGAGCAGAATATGCTGAATTTTACAAGGCTTATTTCTGGAACTTAGTGCTGAAATGATCTGTTCCAAGCAAGCTTCTTTATGTAATATTGCAATTGTAAAAATAAAGGAGAATTTGAATTATTAACCTAGAATTTTGGCAGCTCTGTTCAAGAAATACATCTTGGTCTAGTTTGTGCATTAATATCTGTTTCTCTCTGTCTCCCTCCAGCGATAACACAGAGCATATCAGAGGAAAACGACTGTCCTCTGTGAGTAACTTAGGGTGTTCCTAAAGTGAGTGAGTGAGAGAGTGAATGAAGAAAGGGAAGCTGTAAAGAGAAATTGGTTTTCTCATCACAGCCTGAAGGAAAAAAAAACAAAATCTAACGAAGACCCTATTAGATTTGTGATTGAAAGTTATGCTGGTGTTCATAGAAATATTCTACATCCAAGTAATCAGTTCACATAGCCTCCTGAAGAAGCAGTTCATTGCTGAATACATTACTGTTGACATGAGCAACATGACAGAAGGTCATGAAATTTCCACAAAAAGATTTGCAAGTGAAACCATGGATTTATCAGGTAATTTTCTGAGTGGAAGTGAATGCATTTAATATTCAGAAGACAGTTCACCCACTCTCTTCTCAAAATAAATACTTAAATATGTTGTTCAGAAATGAAAACTGTGTGAGCTATGTCCATGGTTATGAATTCAGAATTTTTGCAAATTCTTTGGTCAACTATATATCAGTTGTTTTTCTAAGTCTTTCAATTTATTTTATACATCTTTTTATGTCTGAATTTCCTTTCTAAATCTTAATTACAATTGGAGATTTATATGCTTATTTGAAGTTTATTTACTTAGGATTGTTTTATTTCCAAATTAATTCCCAAAGATGTGAAGCATTAACTGTGGAATGTTAAGACAGAGAATAAATTGGCTGCATATTTCAGTAAGACCTACCTATGTACATTTTCTTCTATAAAAGGTATTAAACTATGCTTCTACCTGCTTTTTTCAGTCCTGCTGCACTTATTTCACAACACAAGATCCAACATCGTGCCTTTATCTCTCTTGTTTTTCCATTATTATCTTGTGTTGCCTGAGACCTCTGCCCTGTTAATTCATTCACCAGGCAATCTCTTCATCTTATACAAAGTGCTTAGCGGGGTGTTCATAGCTTAAGACTGCTCCTGCAGTCTCATAAAGATGTATACCTCCAACTGAATTCCTGTATGTAGTGCTGTGGTGAGAAGCAGGGTCAGAGTCTGGTCCAAATGCCCAATCGAGTGAATTGTAGGTTCTGTAGGGTAATTCAAGGTAGTTTGATTGTGTGTAAGTGATGCCTTGAACTGCTTGTACACCAGCTGTGATTAAACCTCTCATTTACTTGTTGCTTCATCCTTTTGTAGTAGTGAGGGCTAATTTTCTCAACTACTATACTTTCTTTTAGATACTAAAGGCTCCACGAAATCCTCTTGATGATCTAGGAAATGGGAATGAACTCACTCAGGTACATCTATTCAGTCCTCTTTTGCTGACGTTAAGATCTTCAGTTTGCTCCTCAATTTATTCTTGATCAAACTTTCACTAGAATGACATAGATGTAAAAAGTCCTGCAATAACTGCTGTGGAGGGTGATGTTAGGAGTAATAAGTATTACAATAAATCCATTCAATTTTTTTTTTTATTTTACATCAGAATATTTATTCTGTCAAGTGGGGTGAAATAACCAGAAATTATTAGGTAGAACTCGCTTCTGCTATAGTCTTCTTGACTTGAAGTTTGATCTGTTAGAACAATAACTGGTAAAATCAGTGAGGTGAGATCTCTTGAGACCACTGCTGCAGTGCTGTAGTTTTTCAATTCTTGGGACAGAAAACAAAATAAATCCTGCAACTCTCATACTAAACAATGTGGCATTTTTTCCATAGTTCATCACATATTAATCCAAGCAAAAAGCTTGTAAGCTGGTATTCTGCTGCTTCTGTCTAACCAAGCAGTTAGCACGCCTCTTGTGAGGTGGGTGTCTCTGTGTAAAGAGGAGGGAAACTGGAGAACTGTAAGTTGTTTAAGGATGTTGGCAAATAACCATTGTATTTGTTAGGCCTTAAGTGTCCAACCCTTTGGCTTGCATTAACTGCAATGAGTGAAGAATTGTCTTGGGCTACATGTATGTAAGTTGCTCTGAAAGTAATGCCTCCCATTTATTTCCATGGAAACTACAGTAGGAACAAAGAGCACAATAACACTATTTGGTGGAGCAAATTCTCAGCTACAAAAACACTGTTTTTCATCATAGCCACCACCATTAGCTGTGCATTTTTGCCAGCAATGAATGAGAACTGCATGTTGTGTTTGTAAAAATCAAACAAAACACCGGCATCAGCACAAGTGACCCACTCTGTTGCCACTGCTAAAACACACCAGCCGAAGCCTCTCTGTGGTCACAACCACTGTTGGATATCCCATGAACATTCAGTAAGCATCAATGGATGTTGACAGATGCCATGAAAGTCTGATAAAGAAATATGATCAGATTTTTGAGTAGAATGTCTGATTACAACACTAGACATTCCTTTTGAAAATTTGCAGGTAATGTTTATATCAACTGAAAAAGTAGTTGCTCACATAATTTTTTTTTTTTTTTTGGCCATCTTAAAACATATTCTCAAATTTCTTTATCAAAACAGAAAGCAAGGCTGCATATTCTGTGCTGTTCAGAGCATTGCGTTTAGCCACTGTATCAAAATGCACACAATTATTTGCTGTCTCTTGAGTCAGTGTTGCACAGCAATGCTCTTCCCCTTCCCTGGTTTCAATCAGCGCAGTGTTAATAGCACACAGAGGATTGGTTTGTTACTGGGCGATGGGTGTGTACCAGGGGGCCGCTTGTGCTGAAGAGCTGTTTCCTTTATAGCGTTGGGGCAGATGATGGGCCACATGCAGGTCATGAGTTGGACATGCTTGTGTTAGGTTACTTGATTTTTTTTTTAATTTCAGATTGTTGTTGAGAATCTGTATTATTCTGACTTATGGTATAAGAATTGTTCTCTATAATCAAACTGTCATGTTCTTTATTGACAGGATCTCAACATAGAAAAACGTAGGAAAAGTTCCCGACGTGTCAGCTTTGCCGACACCATAAAGTAAGTTTGATCTGAAGGATGCAGATCTGCATCTTTCATTTAAGAATAAGACTAAAGACAGTAATCTGCCATCACCTAAAACTGCTGTTTGCATACCTTTGTGCGCATTCAGTATAGAAAATTAGTGACTGTTTTTTTACTGAGTTGATACTGAGCCTTAAGAGAGCAATTATTCATTTTTTCTTCCTAGCTAGAAAAAAATGGTTGGTTGACTTTCATATATTCAGGAAATTCTACTTTTCATTAACCTTATGGAAAGTGTGGCTGGATTCAATCAGCTAATGTCTAGATTTCAGAAGGTACCATGTGGGAAAAGATTAAAATTAGAGCTGATTTAAAGAAAAGAACAAACAAACAACAAAAACTAAAAAACTTTTTTTCCTGTGCATCAAAACTGATGGTCTTGTTTTCAAAAACTCTTTTTTGTTCTTAGCTGCAGGGTCTTCCATCGAGATCTTAAGAATAATGCAGCAGAAAGAGAAAATGAAGGTAAAACTCCTTTCATTTCGGATGAATTTCCCAGACTTAGCAACAAGATTACAGCCCAGAATTTAGGTATTCAGGCTTGTCAGTCACAGATAGGGAACAATATGGTCTGCTGTTTATAATGGACAGGATAACAACCCATTGGTTACTAGCATTGTTGGACCTGTTAGCTCAGAGAAGGAATTACTCTATTTTTAGACAACAGGCAGCTAGAATAAAATCTGCTTCAGTGATTTAGATTAAAAGAAGGCTGTGAAGAATGTCACATGAAGAATGTCAAAGATTACCTAGTAAAAATCTGAAAAGCTAATGCATTTTCAAGTACTTTGCTTGCCTGGGTTTTTGACACGATAAAAAGGAACGTCAAGGGTGAGAGCTTCAGAACATTCTATTCTATTAAGTTTACTTTTGTCTCTCAATGTTTTGATCCCATTTCTCACTTTAATATGTTTAATTTTCATATTTTTAGCAGAAGATACGGAAAATCATGTCCTGCTTAATCAGTAAGTATGTGGAAAAATGTTCCACAAATCCTCTGTCCTGCGAATACATCTCTTCACGTGGCATGAAACCATCAGAAATCAGTCCTCAAAGAAACAGACAAATGCAGTGTGCTTATTTAGATATAAAATTGCTCAGTGCTTTTGTCTGGTTAAAGAAGTTGTATAAGAAGGATATGGCCGTTTTGGCCATTCATGTAGAGATTTCTGAGAATTTGAATTGTGTCTTGAAACTGCTTCTGTTCCAGGCCAATTGCTTGGGAATATCTCTCAGGAGAGACCTATCAGAGTCCACAATTCATAGACATCTTTTTGGATATTTATTACTGTAATTCTTCACTCAAAGGTGGATAGTGTTGTCTGATATCAAAGTTATTATCTAGATAAAATAAAATTATGAGATTTTGAAAGTTATATTGACTTAATAACACATTTAGACTGTGCATGAAGGAAAATTTCTTATTTAAAACCTACAGCAAGGAAACAGCTTACTTGTAGTTAACAAATGCTTTTGAAGTTTTCAAAGCAGTATAGTTACATATGTGAACATGTGTGTAAATAAAAATCAATATTCTAGCTCAGGTTTCTTGATCTTGACATAACAGTCAAGAAAACACTGAAGAGCAGAAGGTATTAAGTGTTAGACAAAAAGCCAACAAGTTTGTTGTTGTGCCTGGCTTTTGGTTTTACGGAGAAATGATTTCAGGTTTTAGGGGCACAACTTCCCTTTTTCAAAGAGAAAGGGATGACTGAAAGTGGAAGGTCTGAGTTAAATATGAAGTATTAATCTTGTCTCTTTTATTCTTTTTTTTTTCCTTTTTACTTGTCACTGAGAAATTAGAATGCCAACTGTATGGTGGCTTGTGGCGTGCTTGGAAATAAGAATCTCATGGAGGAGTAGTGTTTTAACTCAGGATACATTGAAAGCATATTTGTTATGTCTGATATCTGCTGCCCAGTCATGTATGAGCTATGCAACATAATTCTCTGCTTTTTAAGTTTATTGTTGAAACCACCCGTTTTACTATTTTTTTTTAACGTACTTTTACCTAAATCACCTTTTGTAGAAATGAAGAACCTGAAGCTGTTCCATGTGAGATTACTGGTGAGTTTAAAAATAAATTTAATAGGAAAATAGCTACTTTTATTCCAGACTATTGATTAATTGTTAGTAGAATAATTTTAATATACCTAGAACAGTCTCCCTGTTGAAGATCACTATTGCTTTATAGGGCTTTGCTCCATAAGGCTGTTTACAAGCGTAATATTTTGGAAGTAAGAATAGACATACTACATGTTCAGAGCAGTACTGAAAATATTTCTCAGGTTGTATTTGGCTTTAATAGCACTCGCAAAGCGACACTTGTATGATGAGTACACAGATCTTCAATTCAGTTGATTAAAATAATAAATAGATTAGCAAACACAGTATTTGCTTTTCTTTTAACAGGGATGAACACTTTGCTTCATGCCCCTATCCAGTCATCAGTGCAGCAGACTGAGGTATGTGAATTTTATTTCTTCAGTGCTGAAAATACACACAAATATAGTGTCCAAAGTATGTTACAATAATTTGTGTAGTTGAGATGAAAGATGTACTACAGCTGTCTAAAAAATAAATCCTTGAATTCACATAAAATTCATCTGAAGCATAATCTGTATTTTGAAGTATTTTCCCAATCTGATGGGCATTATACTACACTATTGATAACTTCTGTTTCTAAAATCACTAGGTATATTTCAATACCTGAGCTAATTCTTACATTCTTTTCACACCTTATCTAAGAATATGTAAAGGAGCTTATGTTTCAGATAGGTCTGATTATAAATATTTTTCATATATTTCTCTCTGCTTAAAGTTTTTTTTCCTTCCTTGAGTAGTATACACAAACACACTGTCTTTTTCCCACTGTTAAAAAACTTTAGAAAAATTGCAGTGAGTGACACAAAAAGGCATCTGAAATTCTTCATCTGACTGAAGTGATAACAGAAAATGTCTAGTGAAGACATTCAGAGGCACAAAGATCCTGAGTTGTGTTATACGTTATTGTTGGTGTCATGGCACTATTGAACAGTTTTCCTTAGTGCAATGGCTTCTGACTTTCATGCTTAATTTAAATTTAAGTAAATGTCTTCTCTCTTGTGAAAGAATGCTTATATAAAAAAAAAAAGTGATTAAAGTCTAGTTTTGATTAAAAGATGTGTACCATGAGCCTATAAGGGTCGTAGTTAGGTAATGCATATGGTTGTGCTTTTTCTAGTATATTTTATTTCTTGCACTTATAAAATACCATATGTAATTTTAAATAAATATGAAGTTGTTCTTAATATATATATCCATTATGTTTGATGAAACACAGTATAACCTTTCTACTGGCCAGTTTTTGTCCACAGCTTTAAAATTGTAAATCTTTTCTATTAAGGAGACTAAAATCATAGTCAGGGTGGAAGTCTTATAAAAAAAAATTCCAACTTGGTGCTGCTGCTCTGGGAAATGTGCATGATAAACTGGACAGGGGTTTTATTTGCAGTTGACCAGGAGGAAAAGGACAGAAACCACATCGTAGAGTGATAGAAAATATTGATTGAAAAGGCTCAGTTCCATGCTCAGAAGAATTTCATGTGTCTAAATAGGAAATTTTGTCCAACAGAAAGCTGAGATGCATTGTTTCAAGAAATGCCATTTAAAATATGTAAAAATATATAAAATATGGGCTCTAATAATTTGTAGTGAAGTTGTCCTCCTTTTCTTACATGTGTTATTACTTGCTGAGAAGGACTAAAATCTTTTTTTATTCAAAAAACAACAAATGACAAAACAAAGCAAAACAAAAAACTGTAGAGATAGAACCGTAGTCTCACAACTGTATTAGTTTATTTTTGTTTTAAATAGAGTAAGCTGTTATGTCATTTGTTGCAAGCGCCAGTAGCAACCAGTAGCTGTCATTTGTTGTCTTTTTTCAGTGCCATGATGTGGACAATGCTATTCCGAGAACAGATAGGCCTGATACAACACTCATCTTCTCAGACGAAAATGAAATGGATATGACAACTAGTCACACTGCAGTGATTGCACGTAACCTGAATAACAGTGAAACTGCCAAAACTGAAAAAATAGATATTGTATCATTTCTGGCCGAGTTAAACTCTATCAACAGAAAGGCAGAAAAAAGCAAAGATTTTCATTTTTCCTTTGCTGGAGACCGTTTTTGCCCATCTTTTGAACAGAAGGAAGATGCTGCTACAAGAAAGAAAATAAATTCTAATGATTTTTTTATGAACTCAAATGAAAAAGCACTTAATCCTATTGAAGGACCTGAAAAAGAGAATATTTTTTTTGTCCCTTCACAAGTTTCAGAAAACATGGCACAATCATCGTATGTATGTTCCCATGAACAGCTAGCCACCTGCAATGTAACAAAAATATTTGGAGAGCAAGATGATGGAATGGAAATGACAAAATGCCAGGCATCTGATATTCAAAATATGCATTCTGGTCTTTGTGAGATTCCGACAGAGCAGTTACCATCTGCAGATGTTACTCAGGCATTTGCAGATGATGAAATGGATATGACAACTAATCACACTGCAAAAATGCATTTTCCCTTTGCCGTTGTAAGTAATCAAAATTTAAACTTCAAAAAGGATTTCTCGTCCTTGGAGCTAGATAACTACTCTGTCCTAAAGAGAACATCTCACAAGAAAGAGGAGACCAGAACACTGTCTTCCATCCCAGGATCAGTTTTTTCTGAGACTGTCTTCCGAGATGATAGAACTGTTGTTTTTTCTCAATGTGATGACATGAAAATTACTGGGAATTACAGAGATGTAGTCTATAATGCAAGTACCAAAGGAACGAACAGTTCATGTTATAAGGCTTTTGAAAAACCAGTTAGCAGAAATTTGTTGCTAGTAGAAAGAAGACATCCAATAAATAGTGACTATACAAGAAGTCTGTCTTTAGATGATAGAACTTCTCTTTCACATAAGAATAGTGCACGTGAACTATCTTCAGGCTCGGATGGACAAAATGAAAGAGTAATCCAAGATCACAGTACTGCTTCATTGAACGCTGGTTTCAATTCATGTTCAAATTCAGTGTCTACTGGTTCCTCTAAGGGTAGGCTTCAGGACAGACTAACAAACTCCCTACTTGTTTCACAAGGTGAGAAAACTGCAATATTTTCAAGAACAGATGTGGACTTGACTAAAAATTGTGTTGGCAAGGGTGATAGAAGGGATATTGAAAGTGAATCCCCTGGAATGTCCAGCTCTATCACTAGCAAACCGCTTTTTCTTGATATTAGGTCTGTATCTTCCAATTTAAGGGAGCAGGAAAAAATGGAAATAACTAAATGTCATGCAGTTGTCAGTGGTGATCAAAGAATTGGGATAACCACAGAAGCAAAACAAATGAATTGTAAAATAATTCCAAGTAAGAACCAGAACAATAATTTTAGTGATGCTGCATGTCCTTTGGATAGGGACAAGGAAAATCTTGAGGCAATTGGTATTGATGTGAGTATTAGAAGAAGCCAGGCTATAGAAATGAGTGCTAAAGGTGTTGAGGTGGTAACAGTCAATAGGATGCTTGGAAAAACAGGCTTTCAGGCTAGTAGTCTGACTTCCTGTGCAAATAGCATGTGTTCATTCCAGGAGCAAAAGAGGAAAGTCTCTGAAAATACTGTCACTGACAAATACGCATTCATGTATTTGCAAAATGAAAAAGTTTCTGTATCTCAGCCTTTGGGAAATAAACTTATGAATTCTTCAGTTTCCTGCGCAAATGACAAAAGAGATGTGTTTTCAGATGATGAAAACATGGATATAACCAAAGCTCATTCTTTGGCTGTTACTCCTATTAATATAGAACAAGAAAATGATAATTCTCACGTTCAAAATAATGTAAAAGCCAAGCAGCTGCAAAACCAGACCTTCCAGTTTTCTGATAGTTCTGGCATAGATCATACGAGTCAAGCTGCTGCAATAGAACATGAAGATGTCAAAGTGAGCTCAAAGAAAGAAACTGTTGCTCATTTAGCTCCAAGTGGTTTCTTTGTTTCCAGTAATGAGCTTGCTCCCTCTGGAAATAAAAGAGACGCACAACCTGGAAAAATATTGGGAATAATCTCAGATTGCCAAGACACTGACAGGCATGAGAAAACGCATCCTATGATGGTAGTAAACAATGTATCATCAACTGCAGAAGATTTTGAGAGAAATTTTTTGATCAGTAAAACAGTTTCTTCAGAAAGGGGTTTTAATCATCCTCAGTCAGGTGATGACCTACGTTTGAGGGGTGTTGAAGAGAGGTCACTAGCCAGCAATTCTAAAGAACTTAGGGGAAGTTCCCAGTTGCCTTCCTTTTTGGAAAAGTCAGTTGTATTTCCCTCTGGTGAAAACATGGACTTGACTGAAAACTGTGCAGTAGTGGCTCCTGATCAAAACATCTGTACTCTTTTCCCAGGAAGAAAGGCAGCACAAGGACATATTGAAGATAAAAGTAAAATATCCTTAAAAAAAGAGGTAATGATGACAAACAATCAGGAGCAGCCTGAGTGTAATATGTACACCTTGGTATCTGATAAGAAAATGTTAACTGTGACTGGTATAAAGCATTTGCTTTCTGTAGATGAGAAAACTACCATCTTTTCAGAAGATGCTAATATGGACATCACTGGAAATCATACAGCTTCAGCAGACAAAACAATTTTGCAGCCTGAAACTTTGAACAATGACATACCCTTCATTTCTGAAGATAAAACTTCTGTTTTTACAAAAAACAATGACATGGAAATAAGTAGGCTTGATTCTGTTGCAGCTGATAACTCTATGGAAAAGGCTGCATTTCAAGGGATACTTAGCAGAACTAATGGAACTAGAAGGAAAAGCTTGAAGGGAACAATAGGGGAAAAGACTGTTTTATTTTCACTGAGTGAGAATAATGACATGAACATCACAGAGGGACTTACAGCAGCAATAAGCCATGAAATTGTCTCACGAAATGAGGTAGGGCTTCCTTCTCCATCTTCAGTTCGTCCTGTTACAACTGTTACATTCACAAGTAACCAGGCTGAAACAGACATTAAGTCTTGCTCTGCTAATAAAATTACTGTAAAAGTTCCATGTGATGATGCGTTGATCTCGGATAAAATTGTTGGACAGGAAGTTCCTTCAAACAGAGAAGCTACTACGTTTGCTATGGATGATATGGAAATCACTAAAGCCCATAATGTATCTTTAAAAGAAAATCTGCAAATTAGTCAACCCAATCAATCTGTTCCTTTCACTTCCTCAGTTATGTTTACAAGTGACTCGGCTGACATGGAGATAACTGAGTATCACCCTGTGGATGGGAGATTTGAAAGGGATTTATGTGAGAATAGATTAAATCTGCCCACACAGGTTGTACAGGAGGCTCTTTCAGGTAGCAAAACAGTCATTTTTCCTTTGGCTGAGAATATGGACATTACTAAAACTCATGATGTATTAAGTGGTAAGATCGGTGTATGGAATGGAAGGTCCATTCCAGCCATTTCTGCAGTTCCTGCTGATAAGACCATTGTTTTTTGCCACAGCCAAGATGATATGGAAATAACTTCATCAAATACTATTGCTGTTAATAACAATACTGAAGGATCTGAGAATCAAGAAGCGTCACATAAAAGCACTCAACAACCAGACTTGCATAGTGCGTCATCATCCTCTTGCAGAGATGAAATGGATTCTCTGCAAATAAAAGACCTGAATGGCGGGGATCATAAAATATCTAATACTAAGCCCTCAATTCCTTCTGCTTCATCCCCCTCAGCGTCACCTACTGAGAAAGGACCTATCAAAGTCCACAATACCAGATCTGGCACAATACCAGATTCCACTTATTCTGTCTCGATTCCAAAAGATGCTTTGGATGTCCAGGCTCTACAGGATCTTGACCTTTCCACAGAAAATTCAATTCCTATAAACAATGAGCAGGATATTTTACATCCAGGAGCAATGAAATCAAGGAGAGTGTCTTTAAAGCTGCGAGGTAATGACCCCTTGGACTGCAGTGAAGAAAGCGAAGTTGTAGTATCCCATGTTTTTCTTCCTGCTCAGCACTCAGATTCTTTGGAGGGTCCTCCAGGTGCACTTAGTACTCAGAGAAATCAAGTATTGAAAGATGATTCATCTAGACATGAAGATCTAGCTACAGATTTAGCTGTGGATGGAGCAGGCATTGTTCCAGTTTCTATCAAAGAATCGGAGGAAAATGTGCTGTCAGCTGAAGGAGAGGCAACAGAATTCCAAATAAACTCTAAACAAACTAAGCATCTTTCAGCTAGTGATAGTCTGAGAGACCCAATAGATCTTGTGCCTAAATTATCAGATATTTTAAATATTTGTTCAAAACTGGAAAATATTAGAAGGAAATCTGTAGTTGTTTCTGAAACTGTTCTTTCTGACCACTTGCTGAAGTTACCAACTCAGCCAGAGGATACCTTGAGGTTAGGAAAAAATAGCATAAATGAACAAAGATTATGTTATGCCAAAGAGCAAGAAAATGCATGTCTTGAATCTGGAACTGCTCCCATAGATGCAGATGTAGGTGTGGCACTTACGGACAAGTATAAAAGAAGTGTCTCTCTAGGTATCTTTCAGCCTAAACTACCGAACAGAAAAAATCCTTCTGTTTCTAGTGTGCAAGACATAAATGTGAAATCTTCAGGCAAAGTAGAATCACCAGTTCCAGAAGTAAATCTGAACACCATTAAAGCTCCAGGTTATGATAACTCTAGTAGGCAGAACTTCAGCCCTTCTCAGTTTATAGCAGAAGAATTTCTTCCTGTCTGCCCAGAAGAAATGGATTCAAATGATTCTGTAAGCTCTGAATTTGTGGAAGAAGCTTGCAATAACGGAAACCAAAGAGAAATCTCCCACAATGAAAAGATTCAAGTTGAAGAGACAAAAAGTTGCAACAACGCAAAAAGAGCTTTGAAATATGTTGAGGAGGATCTTCAAAGTCTAAAGAAGCTCAAGATGGATGAAATCGTGGTTGATGGGACTTCCCAAGACTTACAGGTAAGTCTGATCATTCATTACTGGGATGTGCTTAACAGTAACAGCACTTTTATTTGTATGCTCAGGTGTGTATAGATCTGTTGGTAGGGTTTTTTGTTGCTCTTTATCACCAGTTTACTCTAATTTTGCAATGCCTTCCCCAGTATTTCTCATTGTTTTGTGAAACTGGAATGATGAGATCAATGTGTGCAGTTTTCCTGATCCATGACAAGCATTAAGGGCAATGTCAATTTTTAATCACTCCATAGAATTCTATCAAGCCTTTCTCAAATAAGTATTCTTAGTCATCTGTACTAAACTACAGCATGAGTTGCTATGGGATCGAGAAGATCTGAACAAATATGGAATGCCTATCTGAGCTTAAGAATTAGTTTGTGCATCATCATTAGAAACATTTTAGCTCTGAAAACTGCAAGAGTGGGCTGTGCTGGCTACTGCTTTGATTGAAAAACAAATGAAGGATTTTGGAACATCATTTCCTATATGCCGTGGTAAGAAATAGCTTGAGTAGTCATATGCTGGTTTTTCCTGCTGATTAAGTGTGAAATGGGCAGATATCAAAAATAATTCAATTCTGGATGTCAAGAAATGGCTACAAAAACCACTAATTGAATTATTCTTGCATTATTTCATAGAACTTTTCTGATTTCCTTTTTTTTTTTTTTTTAAACATGCTAATACTAGGTTACTTATGGCCCTGTACCTGAAAGCCACATGGAAGTTGTTGAAAGTGAAGTTTCTCCAAATCTATCAGCTAAAAACTCTGACTGTACTCATGCCAACAGCAGCAGCTCTGTAGATTCTGTTAAGGCTGACACAGAATTAACAAGTAAGGCTTCCTTTGTGGTAATTATCTCAATTTTTTGTATATTTTTGGCTTAATTAAAGACTAGCCCTACCCTTAATACATACCTCACTTGGAAAAGGTGTTGAATGCCTGCTTTGCAGTTTCCTGTCCAGCTTGTCAACGTGTTTTTTCACTGTGGCTAAAAGGCCAAGCAAACTGAGAAAATGAGAAAAGTTGCAGAGTTCAAGTTTTTTGTTTTTGTGGCCAGGTTGTAAACAGTTTATTTTTCATAGTACAGAGGAAATCCCCAACTCCTACTATTCTAGCCCAAAGATTGTTTTAAGCTGGTTCCATGCAAAGCCTGCATGTCTCAGAACTGCACTCATAGAATAAGATTCCTTAGAGTGCTGCAGAGGCATCCACCTGGCTTTTGGCAGATTCAGCTTCTTGGTTTATTAGCTCTCACTAATTAGCTGGTACCTAATAACAAGGGAGAAATCTGCCAGTCAGGTAAGTGATGTTTTGCTTCTGTTTACAAAACCAATTCCAACTTTGCCCAATGCAACCATGAAAGATGATGTCTTATCCAGTGGAAGCTGGACTCTTTCCTTTGAGTGATAAACTAGGTTGTCTTGGCTCAGAATTTGAAAGCCGAGGTCATCTTCAAAGTTGCTCAGCTCAGATACTCTTTAGTCCGTGCTAACCCTAGGATGCTCTCCATATGTTTGTTGGGGGCTGTTTTTCAGGTTTATTACCTTTTATTATGATACATGTGGCTTTCCTACCATGGAAAAATGACCTGTCATTTCATTACCACTGATTTTTATTTCACATTAGGCTTTCAACCTGTTTCATACTATTTGCCACTGATTTCATTCAGCATTGAAAACTTATGAAGGTTAAACTCTACAATAGTCGCTTTTCTTTTAGAACCAATTAACTAGGGTTCATATTTCTGTAATAATATTTTTAACCCCCACCATGTTGTTATTTATTTATTTCTGTATTTTGCCTAGTTCGACGAAGCAGTCAAATGGAGTCGCAGCTTCTCACAGATAGCATTTGTGAAGATAATTTGTGGGAGGTACGTATATAGCTGAGAGATGCCAACTTTTTTGTAACAGGAAAAATACTTGTGTGGATATATATCAGTAAACATTTTTTCTTGAAGAATGCTCTTACCTGCATGATTTTCCTAACTTTGCAGAAATTTCAGAGTGGTGTCATCACAGTTGGGGAGTTTTTTACTCTTCTTCAAGTTCATGTTCCAATTCAGAAGCCCCGGCAGAGTCATATTCCAGCCAGCGTGAGTATCTGTCCTTTGATATACTTGAAACTGACTTTACATTATGTTTGTCTTCATTTCAAAGTGCTCTATATTAAAGGCCTCTGAGTAGTTCCAGACAGAAGTCAGTTCCACCTTGACCAGCATTAAGCACCACATGCTTCCACTTTCTCTTTGCTAGTTCACTGCTAATTGATGTTTTTTTTTTCCTCAGTATTGAAAAATAGAATAGATTTCAGTCTCTTACAAAATGAAATGTGTTAGTTTGTGGTTGGATAAATAAGCTAATCCTTGTTTTCTGAGCTTGTTTAAAGAGCGACATGCTTGGAAGAATTAGAAGCTCTATCTAACTTATTCACTTTATCTTCTTACTATATCAGTCGTCCACTGAAATCAGAATGATGTCTGAAAGCATTGTGAGATATGTGCAAAAAACCTCCTACCTTTAATTATGGCACCGAGAAACCTGATTTATTCTTAGCTCTACAATGGCTTTGTTCATTTAGCAAATGGGTTGCTTCTGTCAATTACAACTGCAGCAAGGCCCTTTCTTCAATCTATTTTTATTCTATGCCTGGAAATAAGCTCCACCATTTACCTCTTGTGAGAGGAGGGGAAGGAGGGGGAAGGAAAGGGGGAAAAACTGTCCAAACTGAAATGCTAAAATAACTGCTTAATTTTATTGCATCTGCTTTCCAATGTTTCTTTCAGCAGCTCCAATTCCTTCTTACAGGCTGATTCTTTCTTACATAGTCTAGTTCTTGCTTTCCCTTTCTATAGCCACTTCCTGCAGCACAATAGAGAAATTTACAGGGGCAGTCAGCTTTGATGTGCAAATTGATAAGAAAGTTACTGAAGTGGATTTCTTATATTCTCTTCTTAGTTTTGCATGAACACTATAATATGTGTGTACTGCAAATCAGAAAGTACTCAGAGTTTGAATATTTGCACTGATTTGACTTCTGGCTCTGCACTTTCAAAAGTGACTGGAAGGCATTCTCTTATTTTGTTTACTTTTAAATTAGAGGAAAAATATGTACCATTCCTTAAAATGATCATCTAATAAAACAGTGTGGATGAGCTGCTTAATTTTCTGTACTGACATGTTAAACCTTACAAGTTTTATGAGCAGAGAAAGTTTGTAACATGGCAATGGCATTTATTTAATAGAAAATATAGGGAATTAGCTCAAATATTTGCATTTCCTGTGGCTTACTGCAGTTTCTACTTGCACAACGAACAGTGTACTGAGGCAGTGGAAAAGCTTTAGCAGTGCCTGCATCACTGAGAAAGATGTGTTTGTTAACATACTCTTTAGATGGTAAGCGGTGCATTTGTGAAAATTCTTGTAAAATTTTTTTTAATACTTCATATTTAGTTATTTAGGCAGCTGTCTTTGTACAAGCAGACTGTTACAAGGTGTCACGTTGTCAGGGTAATAAGTCAGCAGGATAGCCACATTAGAAATTTAGATAACTTCCTGGAAATAAGGAACCCTATTCTACTAATTTACAAAAAAAAAAAAAAAAAAAAAAAAAAAAAAAAAAAAAAAAAAAAAGCTTTCTCTGAAGGGGTGAAATTCAGCTCAGTTATTTATGTGCTTTTGCATATAGGTAATTAGATGGAGAATCCCCAGTAAATCAAGTATGTCAGGCTACCTCCATTAAATTTATTTTCTGTTGTGCAAAAATGAAAATTTGTGCCCTTTTGTTGGCTTCAGCACATGAATGGATAAGAAACTATTTTCTCTAAAAAGTGTGCTGCTTCTTTTTCCTCTCTACTCACAATTTTCCTCTCTGTTTTTTTCCCAGTGTGCTGCCAGTGCTCCACCTACTCCAGAAGACCTGATTCTCAGCCAATATGTTTATCGTCCCAAGATGCGTATTTATGAAGAAGATTGCCAGGTTCTTTCTCAGATGATAGATGAGTATGTCTGTATTTTTTCAGCCATAGGCTAAATTAGTAGTTCTATTTTTCAGCTCTGTTGGCATGCAGAATGGCCTTGGGACAGTCAATACATTACCTACGGGGGAAAACAGAAAAAGGGTGGTTAACCTATTTAATGCTGGCAGCCAGTTTTATTACAGGTTTAGGTTTATAGCGAAGCCTCCTGGAGAGGAGCTGTGATAATGGATATAGTTATAGCTTGATTTTCCTCCGTTACTAATGAAGGGTTTCAGTTGCCTATCAGAAGAGTTAAAGGTTTTGAGTGATACAGAAAATGATCAAATACAGGAAGCGGAATCATAACTGATTACAATCTGTTGTTCCAATTTTCCAGTGTTTTTTATGCAGTCACCATGGTTTATTTCCTTACCTGAAGGTCACTTTTTGGTCTAATACATTATGCCATCTACAATTTCAGTTATAACAAGTTTTATGTTAAAATTCAAGTCTGTAGTAAGGTTTTTCCCAGCCCCAGTAGCAACATTTCCTATTCCTTCAGCTTCTTTGTCTGCTTGGTGTAGTTACAACAAGCCTTTCTTTCAATTATTATTTTTCCCCCTGTATTTCAGATTAAAACAGTATGTAAGTGTCCAGGATCAACCACTGGTGAATGTGAATAAGAGTTTATGGGAAGTAATGAGAACCTGCTCTGATGAAGAGGTAATATTGCATGACGAGATAACGTTCTTTACATAATGAAGTAAGCTCGAACTATGTGTTCAAATGTGTAACGGTAGGTAGAAGATACAAGGCAAAATTTTTCTGGATGAAAGACTACTGTAAGAAGTGGAATAATTTTTTACATGTCAGAGGAGTTAAGTTGCAGAGTCAATATAAAATAGATTAGACTGAATATGTTACTATAAAACAGAAAAACTGAAGTTGATAATACAGGTTAGTTCAGAGTAGAGAAACTTCAGAGGAGCCTAGGCAAGCAACACAATTTTGGAAGGAAAAAATGAACTACTCTTACTGTTGAGCCTCATTGGAGTTTCATTGGAGGAGCAGAATATTTCATTAACCTAAATGTTTATTTAGTTTGGAAAGGTATGTATGACAGTGCGAGACCTATAATGAATAGAAAATAGGTCATTTCAAAAAATCTCATACAGAATTCAGAGTGCAATAGTGGTGTCACAGGCCAAAGCAAAAGATTGTGAAGCCGGAGGGTATTTAAAGGAGAATGCTAATGACAGGGGGCACAAAAGACACCCTGAAGACATTTGCATTTAAAAAACAGAAGCATTATAAGAGTATTTTAGACAGAATTAAGGAAGAAGATCAAGACATTGTTTTCCATGCTTCTAAAGCCAAGAATAAAGGACTAGTCAATGAAAATAAAAATAAAATAATGAATAGTCAATGAAAAAAAAAGTCAATGAAAAAAAATAAAAATAAAACAATGAAAGACAGTATTTTTCATAATTCATAATTATATTTGTGTTACAGGGTATTACAGAGGTTAGGATATTAACTGGACTCAGGAAGAATGTACTCAGGAATAATAAAAGGCCTTAGGACCCTTAGCTAAGAATTACAAATTTGAAAGGTTTTTGAAAGCAAAGATCCACATTCTGGCTTTAGAATGATACCACCTAGTGGCGATGGATTGAAAACGTGGTACGAAAAAGCAATTTGTACATTTTGCATCTTTAGCTTAATAGTTGTCAGAGAAAATATTGTCTTACATAATCTGTAGCTATGTTCTATTCAAACAGGTGGCTTTGTTACCATTTCTTGTGGTTTAGGCACTGCCTGGACTTCTGCTATCATTTCAGTTATCCTCTTTAACAGTAAAGGAACAAGTGTTCTAAGTAAGTCTTGAACAGTTGAAAAGAGAGCCATCTGACATAATTAATAAACCTGCTCCTTTTATTATTTTTTTGTGAAAGTAAATCTTAAAAATCTAGTGCTTCTGCTTTCTGTGCTGTTCCCTCTTGGAAGATTGTGTTGAATCTTTGCTAAGGAAATTGCTTTATTAGTAGATTGTACTTGAATTAATTGAATTTAAGGCTGGACAATCTGAATTTCATTTGAAACATATGAAATACTGTTCCTAGAGAAATGGGATATTGCAGGGAGTGGGAGAAGAGAAGGGAGAGAGTCTAAAGACTAGACTGAAAAATTCTTTGTTTCACATTCTCATTCACTTTCCCTTCCATATTCTCTGTTCTTTGCAGCTAAAGAGCTTTGGAACAGAACTAAACAAAATGAAATCCTATTTCATCAAGGAAAGTAAAATCCTGGCTCACAATGAGAAAGAGGCATTATACAGCAAATTGCTGCAGAGTGCACAGGTAATCTGCCTCGAGGCTTCAGAGGTTCAAGTTTGAAAGAGGAAATTCTACCATATTTTATCTGTGCTTAAACTAACATAAAGTGGGACATCAAATGTGGGATTCTAACTAATGTAAGTCTGCTTACTCATCATGTTTTTCTTTTACCTATACGCAATTGTAAGACATTTCAGGACAGTGACATTTTCTTGCACTAACTTATAGGAATCTTCTGCCTAAGTGTTTTGGCAGTTAAAGTAATGGGAGTGAAAAACAGAAGTATTAAAGGAAATGCCATCAGAAATCACTTATTTATACTGTACTAATGTCTGTATTAGTAAATAACAAGGAAAAGCACAAGCAGTGCATTGTGATAGGTATCTAGAAATTTACTTAGTTATGTATCTCATACCTTCATTTAAAAAAGAAAAGGTAGGAAGATACACTGTCAAGTTTCTGGTACTTTCTTAAGCATGGCATCTGCCTTATTGTCAGTTATTCTGCCTCTTCATTCTAATGGCAGATTGTATCAGCTTCTTTAATTAGTCTATTAGTAAGCAAAGATCTAAATGGTGGTCCCAGAAGGCATTTGGTTTCTTTTAAAATGTTGCTGACCTGCGTAAGAATACACTGCAACGGAGCACAACTTTCTCACCTTAGGAACAATATGAAAAGCTCCAATCAAGAATAGCAAATATGGATGAATTGCTTAAGGAGGCAGAAAGTTGTCTTGCAGATCTGGAAGCAGGTATGTGTTCCCAAACAAGTGAGTGGTTCATTGATTTCTTGTCT
This sequence comes from Lagopus leucura, assembly GCF_019238085.1. Taxonomy (NCBI): domain Eukaryota; kingdom Metazoa; phylum Chordata; class Aves; order Galliformes; family Phasianidae; genus Lagopus; species Lagopus leucura. The sequence goes on from NW_024962282.1 coordinate 6,584,288, forward strand.
GGTCCCTTTTCTTTTTCCTGTCAAGATGCTATCTAAATTGCTGTTTCAAGACTGTTCACTGGCCACCTGGAATTTTAAATGTCTTGAGTTGCAAGTATCTGTTAGAATCATAGAATCATAGAATTCTCAGGTGGGAAGGGACCTCAAGGATCATCAAGTCCAACTGCAGCCTAACCATAGTACCCTAACTCTAACAGCCCTCTGCTAAATCATATCTCCGAGCTCCATATCCAAACGACTCTTAAACACATCCAGGGATGGTGACTCAACCACCTCCCTGGGGAGCCTATTCCAATGTTTAATCACCCATTCTGTAAAGGAGTGTTTCCTAATGTCCAATCTAAACTTACCTTGGTGCAACTTGAAGCCATTTCCCCTCGTCTTGTTACCTGTCACCATGAGAAGAGACCTACCCCGCTCTCACTGTAAGCACCTTTCAGGTACTGGAAGAGAGTAATAAGGTCTCCCCTCAGCCGCCTCTCCCCAGACTAAACAGCCCCAGCTCCCTCAGCCTCTCCTCATAGGGCTGATTTTCCAAGCCCTTCACAAGCCTCATTGACCTTCTCTGGACCTGCTCCAGTAGCTCCATGTCCTTTGTGTACTGAAGTGCCTAAAACTGAACACAGCACTCGAGGTGAGGCCTCACCAGTGCTGAATACTTCCCTAGTCCTGCTCACCACAGCATTCCTGATACAAGCCAGGATGTCATCGGCCTTCTTGGCCACCTTGGGCACACTGCTGGCTCATGTTCAGCCGACTGTCCATCAGAACACCAAGGTCCCTTTCCATCAGACAGCTTTCCAGCCACACCTCCCCAAGCCTGTAGGGTTGCCTGGGATTGTTGTGACCAAAATGCAGGACCTAACACTTGGCCCTATTAAAACTCATGCCGTTAACCTTGGCCCATCGATCCAGTCTGTCCAGGTCGCTCTGCAGTGCCTTTCTCCCCTCTGGCAGATCAACATTCCCTCTCTTAGGCTTCACTTGTGCTGCAAACTGCCTTGTGAGAATTACTTGCACATCGTATGAAGACTAGAAAATACACCAAAATGAGCTGAAATATAGAATTATAATTGTAGCCTATGAACATGTAACCAACTGTGTAAGTAAATCTGCTAGTGATGACAGTACAGCTGTACTGTATACTGTACACACCTCAAAATGGCTGCAAACTTGTCCAGCTGCATTCACACAAGCTGCAGTCAGTACTTGGGGTTGTCATATTTGTATTTTCATTTATTTTCGTCCTTCTAAATTGTCTTTCAGTGCCTTGAGTACAGATTACATTGCATGGTAACAGCTTTGAAGCAGTGCAGTAAAAGTTTTACTTTTCCTTTTCTGTTACCTCTTCAGGTTTTTGGTAGATACCCCTCTCTCCCTGGCTACTTGCACATCTTTATCAGCTATTTTTGAAATACTAAGTGTCTAGAACACAGAGACAGATCAAATGGATTCTAAATATTGAATATGGGAGTTCTGTGTAGACCTTCTGATACTTCTTTCCCACAGATGCCAAATGGGAAGAATGTGAAACAGACTGCAGTGATGATAAAATGGAAGAAGAGGACTCAGAATCAAGAAAACTAGAAGAAGGTAATGGTACCAACTTTTAGGTTCTGAAGAGAATGAAATTCATTGATGCAAACATTATGGCTTTCTTTTTCACACTGGATATAGTGAAGAGCATAGATGTTTAAGTATGAAACAGATTTTTTTTTTTTTACTTCTCTTGGCAAAATGGGACTTAGAACTCAGATCAGCATGATTAGAAGAGTGTGTGCTGGCTATCATGTAGGAGAAACAGCCATTAGGTTGAAATCTTTTGCACCTGCACAGTAATTAGGACCGTCTTTGCTGCTCTTTTCTCTCACAACTTTTTCTTCCTCCCTTTTCTCTTAGAATTGGGAAGCCTCAAAGCTCAAGAAGAAGAACTTCAGAGGTAAGATGTCAAAGGGGATCTAAGGAACTTAAAAATATTCACATTCAGGAACTAGAGATTTGTATTATTTTTAACCAGTGTACTACATCAGATGTTTATCTTTGTAGAGAACTGTCAGATCTGGAAACTGAGAATGAGCAAACGCTTGCTCAGATGAAGCACCTACAGGAAGATGAAAAGAGCTGCCAGGAACTCCTGGAGAGATGCAAGTAAGGAAAAAAGACTTTCAGGTGTTCTGTTTTTGTTTTTATCAGCTAGTTCTGGAGCCTCGCATTTCTATGTACATGTATCAGTGTTTGTTGTTTTTCCTTTTTATTTGATTTGTATTTGGATGCCCATCTCCTGGCAACCTATGATAAGCAACAAAACTTCTGTGAACTGTTAATGGCTTTACAGTGATACTCTGTATTTCCTTTTTCTATATCCAGCTCTCTTCCCATCCCAAAAGTAATGTTTATGTGAAATGAATATTATTGTGCTTTGGATTCCAAAAGATTCTTACACTTTATTAACAAGTGAAAAATTATTTGGTCTCTCATACAATGTATACATGCAAGCATTCTTAATTCTCTGATCTTTATCCTTCGGGTAATTGTTTGGATTGGTTGGTTGAAACTTAAGTTGTCTGTGTTCGTTTCATTCATTTTAGCTTCACTGAGTGGGAGATCAGTGAATGGAGTGAACGACAGGCAGTCTTTAATTTTCTTCATGATTCCATTGAACTCACAGTTGTGTTTGGAACCCCAGTAGGTAAGTTGCAAAACTAGCAGATTTCTGTTTCATGAATTTGATAGGTTAAATAGTTATGCACAATAGTTAACAGAAATGTACAGATTTTACACTAGAAAAAATTATGTTGAAATAAAAAATGAACTACAGAGTTAGCATGTAAGCTAAGAGAAATAATAAATAGTGGATTTAAATAGTTTTATCAGTGCTCTCTACAAAATTTCTGAATGTGTGTAACAAGTATCTGTTTCTTAAGAGAACTAAGTATAGAAATAGTTACTACTTCAGGCTTTTTCCTTTCCTTCTCAGATGGTGATGTTTTTGGTGAAAATCCTTCCAGAAAAATAGTTAGCCTGAGCTTTGAATCTCTCTTGGATGGTAAGATATTTCACATAGCTTGAAATTAGCTGCCTACTAATATTATACTCTTACTGGGAGGACATTACACATTACACATTGCTTTAGCTGCTAGTGCATTGCTTACATGGCTTTGAAAAGATTTTTTGCAACACCATTTCCTTTTTTGTTACAGAGGAAAAAGCTCCACTCTCCTCATGTTTAGTCCAAAGACTCATATTCCAGTTTATTGAAAGTCAGGGATGCTGGCAGGAAAAGTGTCCCATGCTGCAATACTTGCCCCAGGTAAAGTGTCCAAAGAAAAATATGAAATCTTTTTTGTCACAGGTTGATACAGAGAATACAAGTGTATTGATGAATACTTGATTAATGCAAATCAAAATCTGTTTCATAAATATTCTGAAGTAAGAGGGAGAAGTACCTGCCCCAGAAGTCAAGAGACCTGAAAGCTGTGGTTTCTTCCTTATTTGCTGCCTTGATGTCTGACTATCTCAGTGATGGCTTAAAAGCCTTATTCCCGTTAGTAGAAATCAGGGAATTGAGCTGCATGCCATTCTGCTTTCAAGAGAATTAGTATTTTAAATTCCTAAGCCAAATCTGGTGTTATCTATATTTGAGCAACCTTGGTGACAAAGCTAAAGGGAAAAACTTATGGCAAGGAAGGATGTATGTTTTTTTTTATGCTTGTAAATTTTTATTTTGTGTACAGAGTGAGATAGTAGTTAAGCTGTGTATTTTTAATGCTTTCTAGCATAAACTTCAAGTGTCACTCAGTGGTTTCCGTTTCATTGTAAATCCTTTTCTAATCTCTTCCGTAGGTGCTTCACAATGTCTCTTTGGTGGTAAGTCGTTGCAGGATCTTAGGAGAGGAGATTGAGTTTCTGGAGAAATGGGGTGGAAAATACAATCTTCTCAAGACAGATATCATCGACACAAAGTGAGTAACTTTAGATGTAGCTTATGCAAATTTTACAAAGGATCTCTACGTAAGCAGAAGCACAAGATGCTATGTTGGTTTTCATGAAAATGTTCTTTTATGCAATTATTTTTTAACAAGTCGACTATTTTTTACTACACTTGGACTGTGCTTGGAAATGAAGCTCCCCTTGCATTCAGTCAATTTTCTCACTTTTATTTAATCTCCTCTTATTTACTGCTTTCCTGTTGGACTTGACTCTCTCACAGCATAGCAATACAAAGCAAACAGAGCCAAGAATTTACCTGTGTAGCTTAGTGCTTTGTTTCTTTTATAATAGGCTCAAACTTTGATTTGCTCCAGCCAGTCTTTGAAAGATGAAAGCATTTAAATTAAAACTTATTTTCCTTAGCTTTTATTTTCTCCTACTGCTTCCCAATTTTGTTTCACGTCTCTGGAACAAGATAAAAGGATGAGGTGAAACGGTTTTTATTCCTTATGAGCATTCTTACCTAGGAAATGCCTGGTTAACTTTTATCTGTGTGCCTTGATGCTTTTTACTTACATTACTCTGTAGTACCCTTTGCAAGAGCATTCTTCTAGTACATGCCAGAAGTCCCATCGAAGCTACATTTAGTTAAGTCAATAAAACACGTGTGCAGGCAGCTTGTTCTCGGAAAGATTTATTGTGGGACAACTGTCTTCAAAAGGTCTTCTTTAATCTTGCCATATTCTGTGCTACCCCAGGCATGTTTCGTGGGCATCACGTACTTGGTGATGGTCTTACCTTTTTATACAAAAAGATTCGACTCTGTTCTTCTTGGATGTTATCCTAGACAGATGAACTACACGGAAATCTAGTTTTCTAGATGGAAATTTGTCCTGATTTAATTAGGATTGAATTCATGAAACAATTTTAGAATTATGGTCCTGCTTAAAAGCTCATAAAACTTTATTTAGCTAGAAATGGTTTATGTTAACCAGAAAACTTATTTTTCACTATAATTCTGTATTTTATAATTTTGAAACGTTCTGCAATTAGATTTCATTCTAGGACAGAGTTCGAAGAAGACGTACATTCCATGATGTTTTTGTTTTTGTTTCTGACAGTGTGAAGTTCCTCTTCTCCACTTCCACTGCTTTTGCAAAGTTTGAGTTAACATTGTCTTTATCATCCAACTACCCATCTTCTTCGCTGCCTTTCACTGTTGAAAAAAAAATTGGGAATATTGGGTGAGTTGAGCAGAAAGAACCACCCCACATGACTTATATTTCAAAGCTAGAGCCAGGAAATTAAATGTTCTTCATCTTTTCAAACGCGTGTCACTTTATCTTTTCCAGACATGAGGAAGTTTCTGCTGTTCTCTCCAAAGTACCTATTGGTTACCACTATCTCCGAAGAATGGTGAGCTTGATTCATCAAAATCTGCTCCAGGATCCCAGATGATTGTTTAGGTCTACATGCAGGACTGAAGAAGTCAAGAGGACATTCTTTGACTTATGTATTGTAAGAATGCGTGGTCTCTCACTAGTCGTCTTGGCTTCCCTCTATAGTCTTCCCTAGAATGGCTATTTGTATTACTTAGCTTGTTAATTTTGTTCTAGATTGATTTACAGAGCTCTTACATAAAATGGTGATGATGAATTTCTAAATTCATCTAAATTCTAAATGTGCCTGGAATTTTCTTTTGCTATCATTATTTCACTACTGTGCAACATTCTAACATACTGCATCAGTTTTAATTCTCATCAGTTTCCTGGAACCTCTCCCAAAATGCTGAAATAATGGTCTTGCTTATGATGAATCAAATAACTGGTAATAATTAGACAGCTGGCCAAAATTGGAAAGACTTCTGATATTGAAGACTACAGATCCTTGTGGTTAATCATGAACTCTTCTGGGTGCTACAGACTCAAAACCATCAGTTCAATCGACGCAAGTTTTTCAAAAACTTTGTTCTGACATTCTGTGTACAGGCTTGGTTGGTACAGTGCAGTCTCCCTCCTGCTTTATGTACATTGTCTGAGGAGGTAATGACAAACTTAGTGAGAAGACTGAACTATTTAAATTTTAGGAGGCATCTTTTAATGTCATTGGTGAAGTCCTGATTGATTTTATGTATAGTCTGTGTATTACATAGCTTGAGATGTTGAAATTGATGTAACCCTGATGAGTTGATAGAGTTGGCATGCCTACCATTTATAAGCTCTTCATTCTGTAGGCAGATAGTATTTTTTGTATCTGTAAAATACATTGAATTTGAAAGTGTTTTTATGTTTTTTAAGTGCATATATATTTGTGTCTTTCTCTAATTTTTTCCTTCTATTTGGAAGGTGGAAGTTCATTAAATATATGAATTACTGTTATTCTTTCTTCAAGCTGTTTGACTGCTCTGTTTAAACTTCTGTCTGAAAGTTTGCCTATTACTACTGACAAAACTTTATCTCTTTAAGACTTCTCATAATCTGAATGTGTTTTTTTTTGTTTTTGGTTTTTTTTTTTTTTCCCTGTACTTCACAGTGTTAGACTGTTATAGTGTGATCTTTGCAGGAGAAAACATTTTAAGTAGAAAATAGTAATAAATTTGCAAATGTCTTGGATGCTATACCTGGAATTACTTTCGAGGTTCCTGAGGCCATTTTATCAGCAGCAAGAACCAGTAGAGGGAGCTGCAGTAGTACTGTGTGATCATTATCCTGCTTGGTTTTTTTCCATGTCTAGTTTGTTGAGGGGTTTTGTTTTGTTTTTAATTTTCTGTAGCATGTTTCTAAGCCAAAAAAAAAGGTAATGAAGTACCAGATGAAACAAAACCAAAATGCTCCATGTATTTACAGTAAAAATAGTGTTTAGGAAGTTTCACTTGCAGCAATGGAAGCTGCTGATGTCATTTGCTATCTCTTTGCTTTGATAAAACCAGGGAAAAAAAAGACTTCTGTGTGGTTTCTTAGAAGCTGTAGTGATCTCATCTGATTTCAGCGCTATCACAGGTGAATAGCTCAACCTGAAAAGCTCTGGATTTACTTAGTAAGTACTTAGGGAGTGAGTAAAAACAAGCTTTACCATAAGAAACAAGCACCTTTTTCTTAGCTACTCAGCACAAGGAGTCTTCCCAACTTCCATGTCTTTTTGTATTTGGATAGCTTAGCGTTGGTCTTATGTCCAATAATCTGCAGCTTTTCAATGACATAATGAAATTCCTGAGTCCAAGTAGACTCAGTGATTTTCTTCAATAGTGAGACAGCACTGCATCAGCCTCCTTTGTGTCTGACCACAACCCACTAAAACAGGAAGCTATTGATAAATCACAGAATCAGAACTGCCTGAGTTGGAAGGGAATTTTAAAAGTCATCTAGTTCTTATTAACCCCATTTTAGATACTGAAGGGCTGCTCTCAGATCTCCATGGAGTCTTCCCTTCTCCAGGCTGCACATCTCCAGCTCTCAGCCCGTCCTTGGAGGAGAGATGTTCCATTCCTTGGGTCATTTCTGTGGCCCTCCTCTAGACACACTCCAACAGGCTCATGTTTCTCCTGCACTGAGGACTCCACATCTGAGTGCAATGCTCCAGGCGAGGTCTCACACCGTGGAGCAGAGATGTTCCCTTGAACTGCCTACCACGTTTTTCTTCATCCAGCCCAGGAAAAGGTGTAAGGCTCACAGTATGTGCAAAGCGAACCTCTGAGCAGTATTCTTGCTTCCTCTTTTGTGTGCAGTTAGATTTGGGAATTATTAATAGGCTTTTTTAAAGCTAGCTGCACAAATATTCTCAATTGTTGAAGGTCATATCTCTTTAATATCTTATATCCTTTATCTTTGCATGACCTTCTCTTTGTAGATGTCTGGCCAACACTAAAAAGGATTTAATACACATTGTAATGAAAAGCACAAGCCCTCTGCAGATATTTCCAGTGAAGCTGGCCTGGAGCTACTGCTGGAATAGTGGTGTCAGCGTCTGTAATAAACATTAGGACAAAATACAGCAGTGTGATGTTAATCCTAATCAACTAAAACAGAAGCAGATGGAAATCCTTATAAATGATGGTCAGGAAAAGCAGCAGGGAGGTGCAGATTTTCCTGTTCTGCATTACATTCAGATGCAGAAGTCCATCCCACTCCGTGCTCTGCTTCCAAGGGTGAGCAGCACTCTTGCGCATATGTGTGTGTACATGTAAAAAGGGGTGCGTCCCCTTTAAGGCACCGCCAGCTTCAGCTAAATCCATTGGGTGAGCGTGACTCCACGCTCTCTCCCGTCACGTGACGCGGTGGCGGGCTCCGCGGTCTTCCCCCGTCACGTGACGCGGTGGCGGGCTCCTCCGAAACGGTGGCGGCTACGAACGGTAATGGCGGGGGCGGGCGCGCGGGTTGCAGCGGGCGGCTGCGGGCCTGGGGAGGAGCGGCGCGGCGCGGCGCGGCGCGGCGCGGCGGTTGAGGCGGGCCCATAAGAAGTTTGAAAAATAACGCTGGGTTGAGGTGATGCGGGGGCGGCCCGAGAGTGGAGAACGAGAGGAAACGGGACAGGCCGCTTTCCGATGCGTGTGGTGGCGGAACGCTGGGCCACCGCCCTGCCTTCAGGCTGCGAGTGGCCCCGCTGGGAGCCTCCCAGCACGCAGTACTCGGGGGACAACCCGAGCACGCACTGAAGGCGACGGTTTGCTAGCACCGTGCTGATTTTTTCACCATTATCCTCCTGAATGCTCGGGAGCCTCAGTTCAACCTCCCGTCAGGTGAGGTCAGTCAAGGTCTTGTTTTTAGAGTGTAACGCTGCCCAGGAGAGCGCACAGAAGACTTTTCTCACTGTGGGAAGGGACTTTGCTGCTCTGTGCGCCCGTGTCCCGTTTGTGTTGCACTCCGTGTCACCAAGCTGTCTGCTTTCCTTCTAGGACGACTGCAGCCATGGCTATGCAGGTGCAGTTCGAGGCAAACGCCGACACATCTGCAGAGGAGGAGAGCTTTGGCCCAGAGCCCATATCTAGGCTAGAGGTAAAAGGTTTTGTATGATAAGGGCAGTGAGGCATTGGCACGAGTTGCCCGGAGAGGTGAGGGATGCCCCATTCCTGGAGATGTTTGTGGTGAAGAAGCTGAAAGGGCCTTTGAGCACTTGATAGAGCTGTAGGTGTCCCTGGTCATGGCATTATTGGACCAGCTGCCCTTAGAGGTCACTTCAAACAATTTTATGCTTCTATCTTTTCCTTGATATTTGTTAGTTACCTTCAGTATTTGTTAAATCAATATCTGCTTTTCTGCACTATTTAGAGAGTAGCTCTTGCAAACACTGCATTACGATCATTTTTATTTAAAAGACTACTTGTTTGTAAGTGTTAGGGTGGTAGCATTGGATGTGCTGACTTGTAATAACAGAGTTTGATTTAAATTGTAAAGTAGAATCATAGAATTGCTCAGGTTGGAAAAGACCTTCAAGATCATCCAGTCCAACCACGAACTAACCACATTACCCCAACTCTAACAGCCCTCTGCTAAATCATGTCCCTGAGCACCACATCCAAACAGTTTTTAAACACATCCAGGGATGGGTCCCTGAGGAGCCTATTCCAGTGCTTAAGCACCCTTTCTGTAAAGAAGTTCTTCCTGATATCCCACCTAAACATACCCTAGTGCAGCTTGAGGCCATCTCCCCTTGTCCATTTGTTTGTAAGTGTTAGAATGATAACACTGAACGTGCTGACTTGTAATAACAGCGTTTGATTTAAATCTAAAGGCAGCTGAAGGTGTTCAGTGATTGGTGTTTGTGACTCCTTGTGTCTCTTTTTCCTCTGTCTGTCAGCAATGTGGGATAAATGCAAATGACGTGAAGAAATTAGAAGAAGCTGGATATCACACTGTTGAGTCTGTTGCACATGCACCCAAGAAGGAGCTGTTAAATATTAAAGGCATCAGTGAAGCCAAAGCTGATAAAATCTTGGTAAGGATGTTAAGCAAAAACTTTAAGCTGAGAAAGTCAAGAAGGTTTATTTTTGCTATTTTAAAGTATTCCAGTGATTTTGGAAGGTTTCAATTAATGATAGACCGAGAAGAGTAATAAGGCTGATTAGGGATGTGTTGTGGCTTTTTATGGGAAGAGATCAGAAGAGGCTAGAACCAGCTTCAAGAAGAAGTGAAGGGCTGGGGGAAATAATTAGGAAGTTCTCTAAAAATTGTGGAAGATGTGGAGAGTATGGCCAAGACTGTCATTTCCAGCTCAATATCTCTCATGGTAAGGAGGCTTGAAGCAAAGAAAGCATTTTTTCATACAGGATATGATGGAGTTCCAGAACTACTTGTCCCACAATGCTGTAACCATCAGTATTATGAATGGTTTAATAATGTAACAATACCAAGAGATAAGTATGGTGTTAATGAGATAATCTTCACACAGAGGCACTTGGCGAACTCATAGGAATTATCAGGTAGTGAATCAGTTCCTTATTCCCTGACTTGTTCCCCAAGCATCCACTTGTGGCAGTTGTCAAGGCACAGGGTGCTTAGTTAGGAACCACTGGGCTGACCCCATACAGTTGTTCCTCTGTTACAACCCACTGAAGCGCAGGTGCAGGTGGCACCTGAGCTTTATAGTACTAATTACTAGGGAGTAAATTAATGGGATGTGCTCTTTCTGCACTGCTTAGTTTGGTTTTCTTTAGGCTGAAGCAGCTAAACTGGTTCCAATGGGTTTTACCACAGCAACGGAATTCCATCAGCGGAGGTCTGAAATCATCCAGATCACCACTGGGTCCAAAGAACTTGATAAACTTCTTCAAGGTAATAACTTGGGTTCTATTTATTGATTAACTTTCATGATCATCTCCCTGTTCCCACTTGTAATCTAAAAGCACAGTTAAGTCACTTCAGCTCTTCAGCATCATCAAAAATAAACTTAGCTGAACTTCTCACCTTCAGAATGAGCAAACCTCAATATGAAAACCAGTTTTTCCAATTAGCTTGAAAACTTTCAGCCAAAGTGTTAAACTCAGTCTGTGTTAAATTAAAACTTTGTGTATGCAGTCTTTACTGGAAGTATGTGACAATTTTTTTATTATTTATTTTTTTTTCTTTCTTCCACTTAGGAGGAATAGAAACAGGGTCCATAACAGAATTATTTGGGGAGTTTCGTACTGGAAAAACACAGTTGTGCCATACTTTGGCAGTAACCTGTCAAGTGAGTGATCCACTTTATTAAAATCAAGTATTCAGACAATGCAGTTTTTGTGTATTTGCTAGTTTTATTTATGCCATTTTCTTACAAAAACAACCCCACACATGCACAGCTGCAAAGAGTGGATTTTATCCGTTCCCAAAGAGATCTCAGAAACTTTTGCAGCAACCATGACTGAACTTTCAGCTTGCAAGGGTCTTTTATTCCTCACTTAACCTGCTTGTTAGGATTACTGTAGCAGCAGTTAAATTTGTTATCTTTTTGCCCATATTTTGGCTTATGTTTTGTAGCTTTTTTTTGGCCTTAATATTTTGATCCCATTAACAGACATTAGCCTTGTGGTGTAATCATAGGTCTTAAGCACAGAGAGGTGCTTGAAGCTGAGCTCCTGTCCTCTTGCACAGACACTGAAGACAAGAATCTGTCTTGTCACTTTTCCCAGACAAATGTGACTTTAATCACCATAGCTTGGTACGTTATTTATTATGTGAACATCAGCTGAAGGCATAAAGCAGTAACTAAATTACTTGTTATTGATTTCGTATTCATAAATGTGCTCTTCCTTCAGCTTCCCATTGACCAAGGAGGTGGAGAAGGAAAAGCCATGTATATTGACACTGAAGGCACCTTCCGTCCAGAACGTCTTCTTGCTGTGGCTGAAAGGTCTGTACTTACGGCTGGAAGTAAACAGGCATTAGGTGAAGAAGGGAATGCGTTTCCTAATGGTGAGGCAGCCTAGTTAAAATCAGCCAGGCTCTTTACATTCATTGGACTGTTAGAGTAAGAACTATCCTTAAGCAACAGCTCCTTCCTGCCTCCTGGGTTCTATCACTGCCTACCTAGATGCTCTTTAGACCAGTTCATTAGCTGTATTTTATAAAGTTTCTATTTTTACTTAGCTATGATATAAGCTAACATCATTGTTTCTTGGCATATGTTTTCACTTAATATCCCCCTCAAATTTAGTTTTACAGTTGGTGGCATACCAAGATTTTCCTTAAATTCTACTAGTATTTTGTAACAAAGATTCTTTTACAAGAAGTTTATCTTAACAGCACATGGAATTTTTTTGTTGAGAAATGTTAGAGTCATCCCTGACCAGTTGGAAGACAGTTTTCTTATCTCCTGCCTCTACTTCATAATACCTCAGAAGTGTCTTGTACACAAATCAGGGATAAGGTAATTAACTGAGTTTCCTGAAGGCAATAAAAACTGCTGGATACATGCAGATTCTTGTTATACTTAAATATCAAACTAATATGAGCTGTACTGGTCCACAAGAGTTGTTCCCTTTTCTTTAGAGAGGAAATTGACCTAATCAACGTATCATCCTGCATGAATGAAATAAAGTCAAGTTATTGAAAGGTAGCAGTAACTCCTGTTGGTGAAGTTTGTTGCTGAAGACTTTTGTCACTGATGTCTCTAGGTATGGCTTGTCTGGCAGTGATGTCCTGGATAATGTGGCGTATGCTCGAGGCTTTAACACAGATCACCAGACCCAGCTGCTCTATCAGGCATCTGCTATGATGGCTGAATCACGGTAATGAGACCTCATCTTAAGATGGGGTGATTTTTGTGCTGGTACATTATAAACATGCTTGTACAGTTCTCTTGCACTGGTTCATCACCTGCACTACATGACTGAATTGTCAAAGTAACAGCTTACGTTTAAAGTTGTTCTCAAACCTTTGCTTTGACGCTTGCATGCAGTAAGTTTTGTGTATCAGCTGAGATGTGTGAGTAATTTAGTTGTGAGTTAATACCTGTTCCTTTTGAAATGTTGGATGGTAGCAACTGACTTAAGCTATGACAACTGACTTGACTTGACAAAGAATGAGTGCCAGCCTGAGAAACAACTTTAAAGATCACATTATATAATTGCTTTCAGAAAGAGAGTTGATATAGAGCAGTGCAGCTGTTGTGGTTTAGCCTGGCAGGCAGCTAGCACCAGCTGTTCACCTCCCTAACCCCAAGAGGGTGGGGGAGAGAACTGAAAACAGTAAAAATGCAAGAACTCTTGGGCTGAGATAAAGACAGTTTAATGAGAAAGAAAACAAAACACAACTGCTACAGAAAATGATGGTGCAGTGTAGTTACTCGCTACCTGCTGAGCAATGCTCTGCCTGTCACTGAGCAGTAGCAGTCTCCTCCAGCTTTGTTGTTCAGCATGATGCCATTATATATGGTATAGGATATCCCTTTGGCCAGCTTGGGTCAACTGTCCTGGCTCTTTTCCAGCTCCTTGCAGGCAGGGCAGCAGGAGGAGCAGGAGAGTCCTTGACTCAGTATAAGCACAACAACTAAAACATCAATCTATTATCAACATTTTTTTTTTTACCTTTTTTTTTTTTTTCCCAGAACAGTAGCATACCAACCACTGTGAAGAAGATTAACTATCCCAGCCAAAACCAGGACGTGTGCAGATAGCTTTAGTTTGAAACTGAGGTTTACAAGACCCTTTAGAAGGAAGGGGGTGGTGATATGAGATACACAGGGGCCTGTTTACCTGCAGAATACCCATGTAAAAGACCTTACAAAGGGTTTTATTTCATAGTAATCTGAATGCTGCAAATTGACTCTGTGGTGGTAAAAATAACACTTCTGCTAACTGGTAGGTGAGACGGGCTTATATCCACATCTGCGTGCAGCTTACAGTTGACTCAGATGGTCACATTATTCACCTCTGAAAACAATTTTGAGAATGCTTTATGTAACTTTTCCAGGTATGCACTGCTGATAGTGGACAGTGCAACAGCTCTGTATCGGACAGATTACTCTGGAAGAGGTGAGCTGTCAGCGAGACAGATGCATCTGGCCAGATTTCTGCGTATGCTTCTCCGACTTGCAGATGAGGTAAATGCTGAACTTTGCTCCCTAGGGGACTGGTGATTGATTTTCTTTCTCTTGTGAAGCTCAGCAATCTTGTACAAAAGGTGTTCTGCCTGCTCGTTGTCTGCTTCTGTTGTATTTTGAGAGTGAGTATTACCTGCAGAGAGGAGAGCAGAGCAGAAGTACAAGCATGGGTTTTTTTTGTTTTTTTTTTTAATTTATTCAGGTGGTGGAAAGTGATTTTGCTTTGTTGCTTTTCTCCTAGTTTGGTGTGGCTGTTGTGATCACTAACCAAGTTGTGGCACAAGTAGATGGAGCAGCCATGTTTGCAGCAGATCCCAAGAAACCTATTGGAGGAAATATCATAGCCCATGCGTCCACCACCAGGTGAGAGAACAGATTATCATCTTCCATTAGCTTTATTTTGGAAGATTTTGTGTCACTGAATACATACTTTTTAATTCCGGGTCTCTCTTTGGTCTGCCAGTGTCACTTCCAGTCTGCTTTGCAGAAACTCTGAGCAGGTTCAGTTCTTACAGTTCAAAGTGTGCTACATTCCATGTAACGTTTCAATGTAATGTTTTAATAATTACTATCAGGATTCTCTGGAAGAAGGCTATACCTCTTTTCTTTCTTCTTCCCCCTCAGACTTTATCTGCGAAAAGGCCGAGGTGAAACCAGAATATGTAAAATTTATGACTCTCCTTGCCTTCCTGAGGCTGAAGCAATGTTTGCTATTAATGCTGATGGAGTGGGAGATGCAAAAGAGTGAAGACTTCATCTCATTCCCCGTGTAAACTAAGACTGGGTGGCCACAATCGGCTCCTGTGATGGAAGCTTTCCCAATGCACCTGCTGTTCAAATGCTGTCCGAGGATTCTGTTGTATGTCAGCATACGTGTTCATCATGTGAATCCAATTTGAGACATGTCTGCAGGTGTTGCTTGGAAGAGACTGGGTTTTAGTCAAGTGTTAGGTTAATGTGGTTTCTTGAGAATATTTTCAGAGGACCATATGCTTGAAGTTTTCTTCACAGCTGTTGCTCCCATTGAGTTCTACAGGTGGACATAGCACAGTGATCTGAAAATTTGTGGCAATAGTTTGTAATTTAATGACTTTGAAGTAAGTCAGGTAAGGAACGTGGTGGCTTGAGAACATAACAGGTTGCCTTAATAATTAGTTACAAAATAAAGCAGAATAGCATTCCACAAAAAGAATGTGTGAATATTGCTGTGTCTGAGATTATGATCGACCCCTAAACTTTTTGTTAATTTTGCTTTGAATTCTGCAATATGCTGCTTTTTGGGAACTGCTAATTTACATTTCAATAATGTTGTTTATTGTATGTCATTATTTCTCTCTGGAAATCTGCTTTTTAATAAAAAGACCATGAAAATATTGATGACATTACAGGCGCCTGGACTTTAGCCAGGTGCTAATTCAAACTTAGGCACTCTTTGCCTGAGGTAGGGAAAAGATCTTCAGTGACTCTCAACGTGGGGTGTTTTTTTTTTCTACAAAACATCATTTCCTTTTCTGATACGTGCTGTACAGCTGCTTGGTTGCTGACACTTGCCTGGTCAAGTGACTGGTGAAACTGTGACCAACTGTAAGACCCTGTCCTTGCACTCTATGTGCTTCTGGTGGCCAACACCTGGCAGTGGTTTGTTGTAGGCTGACATGACTTGATCACAGTCCTCCAGTGTTAGTGTTGTACAGTTTAATCTAACAGAACACATTATTCTTTTCAAAGTCTGAACAACTGAGGTAACTTCTGAAGTTCCCTCTGTTCATCCAATGCTTAGCATGCGAACTGCTTTCTCTGTAGTCCACAGCACTTCTCTAGGTCAAGCTGAAAGGTTTGTAACTGCCACAAAACCCAACAAAATGGGAAAAATTTTTCCTCTTCTCTAAGCTCTTATACAGCCATCTAAGCTTTTATACAGCCCAGGCTTGGAGCTCGGTGGGATTTGGGTTTTTTCTTTTTAGCACAAGAATCTTTAGGAATGTCCTCAAGTTATCTGATGACATCCCATAGCAAGTATTTCCATAAAGGGTTTAAGTTGCTTGTGACTCAAGGCTATGTAACATTAATTAAAATAAGCTTATTGTCAACATTGCTTTCATCTCAAGGAGCTACAATTAATAATATTTTGGAAACATTTTTCCTGCCTTTCATTGAAGTATTTGTCTCAGCGTTTCTCAAAAACTCTAAAACTCCCCTTAAAGAAGCAGAATATCATTAGAAATCATAACTTTAAAAGCTCTTAGAAGTTTTTGTGTGTTTGTGCAACCATCTGGCTTGCATTCACCCAGCCAACTTTTGCTCTGTTAGAACCCTCACCTAGAGGTGAGAAGGAATTTATCGTTGAAGCACGTGCAGAAATGGGTGTGTTGTTCTGAGCTACTCATTGTTTCAGCCTTTATTTTTGAAGGAAATTAATTGGTGTTTCTTTCCCCAATTTCAAATTCTCTCTAAGCCACTTCAAAGCACAGGAGGGGCAGCAATATGTGCTGGGGAAGCAGAAAGGAGGTTGGTGTCTAAGGCTTGTATTTTGGGGTTAAATGATGGGAAAATGTTTCTCTCTGCTGTTTCACAGCCACGCTGAGGAAAGCCCCTTAAACAGGCCAATGACTAGAAGGAAATGCCTCATTTATTTTATTTATTTTGAAATACGTAACTGAAATTGGGTGCTTTCATGAAGAAGTCAAATCCTACCAAACCAAAATAGTATGGGGAAAAAACACCTTTTTTTTTTTTTTCTCCCCACCATTCAGAGAGGAACAGCTGCACAGCATGAAGACTTGTTCTGTTTTTTTTGTAGAGGTGGTGTATTATATTATTTATATTATATTATTATATATTATATGCTAGAATAGGCAGCATCATGATCTGGGGGCAACACATGGCATCAGAGAGACCAACCAAGGCATCATTATGAGAGTAAGCATCAAAGTCAAGGAGAGGCAGCTGTATAACATTCAACAGGGATGGAAGCAGAAGGAGTGAGCTGGAGTGTTGCTATAAGGAGGGAGAAGCCAAAATCAGAGCAGTCCAAAGAAGAGTTTGGGGACGAGCATGGAAAGCCCCAAAGTTTTGATTAAAGCTATTTTTTTTTTTGTTTTGTCCCCAAGTTGGGTTGGGGTTATGAGAAAAAGTAGCAGGAAGCAAGCTGGTTCAGCTTGCTGTTTTTTGGGATAGTAAACAGCCAGAGACGCTGTAAAGCTCCAGGCAGCCCAATTCACTCTATTTGTGCAGAATTAATTTCCCCTTACCATGGAAAATTGCCTTTTCTTGGTCCAGGGGACATTACATGCAAGTATCAGCCTTGCTCAGGGTCAGACAAGACAATGAAATCATCCTTCTGAAGCCACTAAGCAATGTCCCCAGAGCCACCCCACATCCTGCAGCTCACCTCTGCAATCTGATGCCTTCTGGGAAGCGGAGATGCTCAGGTTTGGTGATGGAGCTGCCAAAAGCTGCACTGAGATGATTGAATCCAGCTGCAAAGCCCAGAGCCACAATTGCAATCACGAGTGGGAAAAATAAAGCAAGAAAAACTCCACAGGGGGACAGGGATATGTAGCATCACCCACCCCACATGGGTCCATAATACTTTCAGGGAGGATACGGGTGATGCTAGCAAGCTCCATGATAAAGTTCTGACTGCTGTCAGCACCCTGCTGCTCCCTGAACCCTGCACCCACTCACAGCCCCTTCTGGACCCCGCTCCCTCCTCACACCCAAACTTGGAGCTCTCCACCATGATTCCATCTCCATGTGTCTCATTGGGGTGGCTCCACCCATGTTCTCCCTCCCCAGCCCACAGCAGCCTCCTGGGGGGAGGAGAGAGGTTTGGCCTGTCTTGGAGGCAACCATAAAGCCGCGCTGATCCTCAGCCTCCGTGCAGAGCAGCTGCAGCCGTGAGTGCGATGGGGACCCCCAAAGGTGCGGCCACAGCGCTGGTGCTGTCACCTCTCTCTGCCCTTCTCATTGCCGTTGTGCTCACTGCCATCCTGCTGCTTGCCAGGACTCTCCGCAAGGCCACTCATGGCCAGATCCTACCGGGTCCTTTTGCGTGGCCTCTGGTGGGCAATGTCCTGCAGCTGGGCCGTCTGCCCCACCTCACCTTCATGCACATGGCGTGCCACTATGGAGCCATCTTCCCTTCCTTCGGCCTGGTGTCTGGTGGGCGCAGCATCACCTTTGGGAGCTGCTCACCCCAATGGCAGGCACAGTGGCGGCTGGCCCATGCTGCCCTAAGGGCTCATTCAATGGTTGCCGAGGTGGAGTGGCACGTGGCGGCCGAGGCAGGTGACCTGGCGCAGCTCTTCCGGAGGCACAGCCAGGGTGGTGCTTATTTCCAGCCCTGCCCGCTCTTAGTGGTGGCCAACACCAATGTCCTCTGTGCTCTCTGCTTTGGCCACCGCTATGACCATTCTGACAGCGAGTTCACCGCATTGCTTGGCCGCAATGACCGCTTTGGGCAGACGGGGGCCGGCAGTCTGGTGGACATGCTGCCCTGGCTCCTCTGCTTCCCCAACCCTGTCCGCTGTGTCTACTGTGACTTCCAGGCCCTCAACTGTGAACTGCGTGGCTTTGTGCAGGCCAAGGTGGCACAGCACCACCAGACCTTTGACTGGCGAGCAGTCCGTGACATCAGTGATGTCATGATCACCTCTGTAGAGTGCTGGGGTGTGTCCCCTGATGGGCTGGGACCTGAGGATGTGGAAGGTGCCATGACCGACATCTTCGGAGCAGGGCAGGACACCACATCCACAACGTTCTCATGGATCCTCCTGCTGCTGCTGAAGCACCCGCAGGTCCAGCAGGACTGATAGGCTGAGCTGGAGCGGTGGTGGGACACAGCCGACTGCCCACAACTGAGGACCGACCCCATCTACCCCTTCTGGAGGCCTTCATCTATGAGACACTGCGCTACAGCAACTTTGTGCCCATCACCATTCCACATGCCACCACAGCTGATGTGGAGCTCGAGGGCTTCCACATCCCTAAGGGCACTGTGGACTTTGTCAACCAGTGGTCAGTCAACCATGACTGCAGCAAGTGGTCTGAGCCCCAGTGCTTTGATCCTACGCGATTCCTGGACAAGCAGCAGTGCCTGGACCGTGAGCGGGCTGGCAGCGTGATGATCTTCTCGGCTGGCCAGCGGCGCTGCATAGGTGACCAGCTCTCCAAGCTCCAGCTCTTCCTCTTCACCACCATCCTCCTCCACCACTGCTCCTTCCATGCCAACCCAGCGGAGCACCTCACCATGGACTGCATCCATGGGCTGGTGCTGAAGCCACTGCCTTTCACTGCCAATGTGTGGCCGAGGCTCCACCTGCTCATCCAGCCATGATGGCCCATCCAGCCAAGGTGCATCAACAGGGTGGCAGGGAATACCTTGCCTTGCACACTAGTAACTCTTGCTTCTTATAGTGTCAAAGGCAGTGAGTCCCCACAGTAATAAACATCTTTGACACAGGACCCATCTCTGCTTATTTTCTTTGTGGGGTGGCTGCAAGCATCGTTTGTACCTGTAGCTCCATCACAAACACCCCTGAGCTCTTTTCCCCAAGACAGGTCAAAACTGCAGAAATCGAACCCTCTCCCTTGGTACCCTAAGATGTAGCAAGAAGTGTGATTTTCTCTCCTTCTAGCAGGAGTGAGACATTCATAGAAGATATACTTTAGAACTCAGGGAAAGCCATGGTGGATCAAGGGAAGCTTCTGGGGGAGCCTCATCCTGAGACCTGAGTTTATGGACTGGTCACCCATGGCGGCCTGGACAGGTCTTGTCCTGCTGCATGGCCCCATCAGTTTGACCCCATGAGCACAGCCTACCTTCATGCCCCCAATTCTCACGTCCTAGCTTTAGTTGGGAGGGAATTGTGTCTGAGACGATGCTATGTTTTGGTTGTAGGAGAAAAACAATTTTGATAATACATTGCTGTTTGTAGTTGCTGCTAAGCTGTTCTGTAATAACACAAGGCCATTTGCAGTGAAAGGCCCAAGGAGCTGGGAGGGAACAAAATTACAACAGCTGACTTAAACTGTCCAAAGGGATACTCCATACTACAGAATCATAGAATTGCTCAGGTCGGAAAAGACCTTCAAGATCATCAAGTCCAACCATAATCTAACCATCCTACCCTAACTAACACCCCTCTGCTAATCATGTCCCTGAGCACCACATCCAAACGGTTTTTCAACACTCCAGGGGTGGTGACTCAACCATCTCCCTGGGAAGCCTATTCCAGTGCTTAAGCACCCTTTCTGTAAAGAAGTGTTTCCTAACGTCTGACCTAAACTTACCTCATATATATAAGTGGAAGGAGTTTTGAAGGGGGTGGGAGTACATCTGCTGGAGTAGAGAAACAATTCGGGAATTTTATTTCTCCTCTATGAACCTTTAAATTTTAAGTAGAAAGAGCCACTTGGCAGCTTACATTGAGATGCTTAGCTGAAATGGGACATGGCCCCTTTCCAAAAACAAGATTCTTTGTTCCCCTAAATGTTCCTGAACGGCATCTGGAAGCACAACCCAGACCTGTAGAGAAATCCTCTTTTCTGGAGGGTCACCATTCTTTTGTACAGGTATAGTGTGGTTGGGTAACTGTCTATTGCCTGTATGCTACCAACACCATCGCGTGGTCTTTCTTACACATATTTAAAAATAATGCAGGTGAACATGTCCAACCAAAGTTAATAGAGTTGGCTCTGAAATAGGAAGATAAACCATCCCAAAACAGTCTCCACCCAAGCTACCGTCATGCTCACCTCATGCCACTACAGTGTAGTCCCCCCAAGGAACTCCTAATGACAACACCTCCTAATGACAACAATTTACCAACAACAAACTCACCTTCCTCCAGAAGTTTTACCAAATATGAGATTTAATTATCTGGGAAGATTTGAATACATCCTTACCAATTTAGCCCTCCTCTTGACAGCATATCAGAGCATGTAGGTATTTCCAAGTCTGCTTCACACCTCTGCTATCCACCACAGATGCTGTGATGGTCAACAGAACCAAGATGCCCTCTGTAACCTAATGGGAACTGGCACAAAGCAAAGGCATCCACTCAGATGGATGTTTGACGTGTTTGACGGTGTCCAGAAATTATTCTTGACTGCATGCTGGCGGCAGCGCTGTGCAAAGTGTGCAGCTGCAGCTCACAGGGGGGTGGAAGCTGCTTACAGCACTTCCTCAAATGATTTTGCAATGTTTTGACCACCCCATTTCTCAAATCTAGAGAGAGACGCTGCCAGGAAATACGATTTTTGGAAGCGCGATGCCAGGAAATGCATTATTTACAGTCCCCTGTGTCCAAACCCCTTCCTACTCCTCATCCACAATTACGGTCATAGTCGCATGCAAGCAGGTGCTGCACAGGTTCCCCCACAGTTTTCAAGATACTGAAATGCTGGAATAGGATCTTTATTATTTAGCAGAAGATGCACAAGAGATCCAGCTGCAGAACTAACCCGTTCATTAAGAAGAAAAGCAATCAGAAATTAATCTTTCCTTCTAAATAATTGTCTGCAGGTATGTAAACAACCCAAAACAGAGTCTATGCCAATCCCGGAGCCTCTTCTGCTTCTCATAAATGATTTATTTAAACCTGATCTAAAGGGCCTTTAACTTCTCCATCAGTCAAGCTGACATTAGCCCAGTAAGTAGGAAGCTGACCTTTGTTACAGGATGCATTTATAATGATGGGGAATTTCTATCCCCAGGTTTGCATTGCCTTGTCTTCCTTCATAGCTTTTGAGCCCTTCTCATGTTTATATTTTGGGAAAAGCAACATTTAAATAAATCTCACTCAGAGAACTAATCTCTCTTAAGTTTTTGAGATCATGTTTGCATGCCCAACTGAGACTGTATGCTTGCACATGCAAAACCTGTGAAAGCATCACAGGTCTACAGCAAACAGTAGCAGTGTTCACATTTATCCTTTCTCCCCTGAATTTTGCCTAGTTTCATTATGTGCGCTTTGTATGCCAACATCAGCAAAGTCAACATATGTACTGCTGCAAAAAAAAGTTTGTTTTTTGTAATACTCAGGGGACTCTGAAATGGGCCTTTGCTATATATTACTCTAAGGAAAATAATGACAGTTCACCTACATGAACCCAATGGTTTGCCACATGTCGGTAAGACTTGCTGTAAAAAACAAGATGGCAAGGCAAGCCTATTGCAATCCTCCCATTTCAGGGTCTCCCTCAAACCAAGGATCTCAGCAGGTCAGCCTTTGCCAGGGAATTTCCAAGGAGTTGCAGATGTCATTGAAACAAAAAAATTTGGACTTCACAGAAATCTTGAAGCCAAGGTGGGAGTCAGAATGACTGCGCCATTCCTGGTAGGAAGCAGTGTTGACATTCCTACTCCGATATTGAGTCAGATGTTTCCCAGAACACTGAGGAGGTGGTCACTGCCCTGGTATGCTCTAATTATTGGAAATCAACTTCCAAACAGAACCTGCCTGTTTTTAAATCCCTCATCCTCAACTGGCAACCCATTCCTATGGGTCAGTGCTGACCTCCTCTCTGCGATGTTGAAGTGATTCAAAAATATTTTTCAAGCTGTGTTTTCCTACCCATGGTCAAGTATGATTGCAGCAGACAAAGCACTCATTTGATTGTTAACACTCAAGTATTGCAAAATGTCACTTAAAAAGTCTTCTAGTGGTTCTAGAGTCCTAGAGATTTATGTTGAACAACAGTGTACCTACATGTCCTCTCCTGGGCTGCTGCCTTCAGTGCCACAGGGCTCTGTGGTTCAGTGCACTGGAAGACGCTACAATTTCACTTTAAGAAGAAAACAAAAGGGATGAGATTACAGAGAAGTTGCAGGCTGAATCCAGTCCTAATTTACCATGGACAGACAAAGTTTTCTTGAAATGTGTAGGTGTGGCACTTCGGGTTGTGGTTAGAGGTTGAATGTTGGACAAGATCTTAAGAGGTCTTTTCCAATATCAATGATTCTATGATTCTATCCATTGCTTGCTGGGAGAGGACTTCCTTTGTACTTGTGATTGCACATAGCTCCAACGTCCCTCTCCCAGGGATGGTATGTGACTAATGTGCAAGCAAATTAACACAGACAAATCACTCCTATCTACTCCATTAGGCAGCCCAAATATTGTTTCCCACTATACCTACTCTTTAGTGCAACTATGCTATCAATCAGTACTCCTCAGTTCAGTGAATTTTAAGGAATGAAGAAGTACAGCTAGGGCTATAACTCACTCTCTCTGCAAAGTAATTTGGAACACAATGAAATAAAAGTTGTCAGGAGGTCTAAAACACTCAAAAGCAATGCTAAGCCCCTTGTTTATGGCTTCTGTCTGGAGCAGGTGGAGATGGCTTCAGGCTGTGAAAGCGGAGCACAGAATATTTAGACTTGGTAACAACTGATCACTCACATTTATTGAAAAACAACCTCACCTGGAGCACACTGCTCACCATAACTTGTGGCTGTATTACTTTGGTGCAATTTAGAAACATAAACAGTAGTCATGGTATTTACATACAAAATGTATTAGAGGCGTAACCCACACAGTTACAAACATATGTATAAACAGTGATATATAAACAAGAATTTTATATGTTACCTTCCCATAATATTCCAGCACACCACCACACATACAATAGACACCACAATACTTTAGAAGACTTCCTCCTGACTGTTGCGTTTCTTTACCTGTCTGTGTACCAACACAACAAGCAAGACAGTGACACAGGAAACTTTAAGCAGGATGGCTTTCTCCTTAATTGCAAATACCTTATCTCAAACAGACCAGCACAGTGAGGATAAATTAAACAGCTTCAGTTATTCTATAGTATCATAGTTTAGCCACAGGGAGGTGTGTTTCCAAAGTCAGCCTAGCTCAGGAAATTGTTCTGTCTTACCCTACGATAAGCCTAGAAGAACATCTAGAGTCTTTTACTATGAAAATCCAACTCCTGGGAGTGTACAGTGCAGGCACCTTTGAGAAATTCACATTGTACTCAGGGATTAATCTGCAGAGTTTTAAAAATTGTGTGCAAAATTAAAGAAGTCTTGGTTTTTGCATTGCTTAAAAGCTATTGAAGTACAGACACAAGGAAGAAATTCCCTCACTTCAACTTCTATCAGTAAGAAAAACAAGACTTTGGCATTTGTTTCCAAACAGGCTTTGTTTAGTCTGTAACCCAAAGCTCTGTTTTCCTAGCACTCTACTTACCATCTGAAGACATCCTTCCATTCATAAGTCACCTTGACAAGTAACTGAACCTCATCCGTGACCCTTTTAAAGCTAAGGGGATTTACATCATCACCCCAAAGAATACACAGTGTGAAAGACTTAAACCTAGCCAGTGCAGAATCCAAAGCACAAGATGATCAGAAAAACAGATCAGCATTTTCTTCCCTCAAACTTATGGCTGCTCACTGTATGGAAACAGATATTAAGCAAGAAAGAAACAAAAAACAAAAAGAAATTGCATCTTTGAAAACACAGCATGTAAATCTAATTCAAAATCACCTCTAATGTTCTACATTTTGAAGAGTTAGACAACAGGTGAAGGCCTGCAAATAAGAAAAGCTCTGGATTGCTGCTATCTTTTGGCAAAGATCCAGTGATTCAGCCTGGCAGAGTTCAGTTCTCTATTTGTAAGAATCATATGTATAGTCTCAAGCAAATCAAAATTGTAGAGTTCTATTTGGACCAAAATAAAAATAGCTGAAAAGTGTCAAATATATAAACTGGGAAGTTTGTGAGCTTGAGTCTGCTAACATCTACTTTATGAAAGTAACATCAAGGGGGAAAAGCTGAAATGTGCTAGGATATAAAGCAAGCCTTGCTCAAGTCTTTGGGAAATTTCTGAACATTGTTTTTGCTTTTCACCCTTTTTGTCAGCATACAGCAAAGTTTACTTTCTCTGTTTGGTACCCAGAAGCTGTCAGAGAAAATGTCAGCTGCCAACTCCGTTTTCTCAGTGCCAGTGCATTCGTCAACAAGAACTGGAGGAATACACAGCAAAGTGTCAGCTCTGCCACAGAGTACTCCTGTTCCTGTAACCAGTGTTACACTGATAAACGACTGCTAAGCTGTTATATCTAAACCATAGCCGCATAGTTTGGAGGGACACACCAAGTTTTCGCTCTCTAGTGATGTCACTAGGAGAAAGTCCTGAAGTTGAAAACCTCATTACTTGCTGTTCTGACGTGCACTTCTTAAAAATAAAGTTTTTCTTGTGAATAAGATCTTCTTGGTTCCTCAGTATTTTCTCACTGTAACGAGCAGTGCTGGTTTCTCAACAGAAAACCAGGAAGGCAGTTTAGGTATAACCAGACAGGACCAACAGGACTGTATTTTGGACATCACCATCAGTTTTTTCACAGCAACTCACTTATTTTAAGTCAATGCAGTCTTTTTTGTGCAGTGGCCTTTCCTCAAGCCATTGTGTCAGTGTCCATTTGAAACAAGAGACTGAAGGAAGTGAGGAACTCCCACAACCTGCAGTGCATCAGGTTGCTAAAAATCAGCCTCACAATGCCCACTGACTCTCACCTTTCTCTCCGCAGGACATCTATGCAAAGGTGCAATCAGTTATTTCAATTGATTCAATGAGGATGTTTTAGAAAGGAAAAGAGAAAACAGTGAAATTAGAGAAAACTATCTGCTGAGGACTTCCCCAGGAAGCTCATCAGCAAGCAGACCTGAAACTCAGGTATCGTACACACACGTGTGTGTACATATATATACTCCTACAAGCTAATATCTGGTTGATTTTTTGACTATTTGGCCTTTTTTTTTTTTTTTTTAAGGAATTTTAAAAGCGAGCAAACATATGTTGTGCTCTCAATAGGAAAATAACACACGATTTTATCTCAGTAAATCCCACCGAGATGCTTCCCTGGAAGTGCTGATGAGACTGTTGAGTGTGTCCTCCTGGCAGCTCCTCTGGCTTATCCATGCTGTGCAACCAAACTTGCTAGAATCATGAAACCCCTTTCAATGGAATTTTATTGTCTGTGCAGTGTTGAGTGGAATGAGCTCTTCTGCTCTTATTCTTCCAAGGCTGATCGCATCTTCTCAAGTTCTCTCTCAGCTTCTGAATCCTGGAAATGCAATACAAGGCATTAATACACAGGCTAATTCAATATAGTTAAAAAAGATAATTCCTCTTTTCTTCTCAAGCCCCACACCAGATTTTAAGTATAGTCTAGCCTTGTGTTTTTCCTCTTTTCATACTTGTCTCTTGGCAGCCTATTAAAATTCTCCAAATATCAGAGAGATTTTCTCTCATGCTTCCTTTTGAGAAAACTGAAAACCAGAGCAGCGGATTTCAAACCTTTGCTCCCTTGAGGACTCTCCTACTCTGGTCAAATGCCCCCCTTTCTTTTTTATTTTACCCTTCTCAGTCTGATGGAAATTATTTGATTGCCTCTTTGGGATGAAACAACACCACCTTATGCCTCCAACATATAAAGAGAAAAAAAATCCTCTATTTATCTGATATACCATTCCAACTCTGTCTGGCATGATTTCTAAGACGCGGATGGTGAGGAGGCTCCTCATCTGGCAGAGCTGGGATATTTCCTTCTGGAAGAAGGGATATTTTTTCTGCTTGCTGCCCTGGTTTCCCAGCAGCAGTACTAGCCAGTGCCCTGCAGGTGGTAGCACAGGCAAGTCAGCACTAACAGATGGTGGGCCAAGATCTATTGCACACCTGTGCTGTGAATTTCAGCACAATACTTTTGCTACAGCAACCCAGAAGCCTTAGAAACACAGTGGCAGGAAAATCTGGCATATACTTCTGCCTTACATCCAGGATTCCATCAGACTAACGCTGAAAGCATGAGATCAGGAGGATTCTGGTCACTTCGCTGCATTTTTCTCCACAACGCAAAGAACAACAGATTGATATCTGCTTTTATGTATTTTCTACCTGGTACTAATTTGATGGCATCTTCTATACAGTTTCAGCTTAACAGAAAAAGCACAAAGGAAAAAAAAAGTGGAAAAGAGCTCCCAGATGGAAAACACAACCACATGGCACTTTCTGAAATGCAGTACAATCTGCTCTCTGAAACCCTGTGAAAGCAATGGAAGAGCTAAAATATCCTAGATAGAAAAAAATGCTGAGCAGCACACACAGACTACTGATCTGATCCAGCTTGGAGGAGCTTAGGAGCCAACCTGGCACCAAGAGCTTTAAAAGCAACAGATAGGAACTACTAGATGACTCAGGTGCAAAAACGTCTACATCCTTCAGTTCATTGGATCTAACTCACAGAGTGCCTAAAGACTTCATTAAGAGCTTAAATTGAAAATCAAAAGTCTTAAATTGAAACCATTCAGCTTACCTTTAGCAATTAACACCATAATGCAAATGCAGCCTATAATATTGATCAGCCCAATGAACACACATGCCAAGTCAGACTGCCAGAGAAAGTCTTGACCTTAAGTTAAATGACTGGGATTTTAGAAAAATTTCCCTATGATTAATTTTGCCACATAATATATATGCAGAGAATTTTACATAACCATATTTGATTTGAAGGGTCAAAAGCATACAACATTAAATTAGTTTTGGTTTCTTTTCTTTCTTGGAAAATAATCCTATACCTCTTTTGTGTTAACTGGCAGTTCTGAAGCAAGGTTCATCCAGAGAAGAGCTGCAGAGTTGTTCCCCAGGTCCTTGTAGCACTGAAGGAAAAATGACAACGTGAGGAGAGTTAAACAGGGAGAACAAAAGATGAAACAGGCAGCAGAAAGTAACTGAGCAATTTTGTAACCTGACAACTGATAAAAAAGGATTATTTCTCCTTTAGGCATTCACACAGAATAACTTCAGGCTTGATAATCACCATCAAGTTATGGAATATTAGATTTTTCTTTTTTTTTTTTTTTTTTTTTTTTAATGTTTTGGACAAGGAGATCTTTTTGGCAAAAGATTTTAAGGTCTCCCTGTGATCTTCAGCATCTTCCACCATTTTTATTTCCACTTCCACAGCCACCATTCCTCATGCTGCTTTCATCATAAAATCTCAACACATGCAGCATATCATCTGATGAAGCTTTAACTCTCCAGGCCTTTGAAAATCAGGTCCAAGTGCAAGCACTGTAACATCTCATCTTTACAGGTCTCGGAGGTTTCATATCTTTCATCGTGAACTTCTCAAGCAGCACAGAAACAGACAGCTCTAAGTAACACAAAAGGCTCTGGTGCCTAGAGAGTCATGGAAGCAATGGACTGCAAAATCAGCATGCTAGAAGGAAGCTAAAAATGATGATGCTAAAAGGCAGCAGCTAATCATTGTTGCAATTGCCTCAAAAAGCCAGTGTTCCTTTAGGATCGTGACAACAAGGTACGTGCATCTTGGTGATTTTCCTCTTTCAGTTCTGAAAGAGAACTCTCTGCTCTGCAAACAGTCACATTGTTGCACCTCTTGAATTCAGAACAGATGGTGCCATGGACATCCTTGGAGCCTTCAGGAGTCCCACGCCCCTAAGCATCAGTTAAAACTATCATTAGGTGACTATAAATCTCAATCCTTTATTCTTTTGAAGTCTGACCCATTAGAGCACTATTTCCTGGAAAATTAAGGAGATACAAATTGAACTATTAGAATTTTATGATGAAGGATGTGATCCAAAATGACCAACTATGGGACTGAGTAAAATAGCAATAAACAAAACCAAATACGTTTAAGTACTCCTATTAACTTCTATGCTGATTTGCAGAGTTCTTCTGAAGCTCAGCCACATCTGCCAGACATGTGGTGAACTATGAGCCCAGTAATAATGTATTGGCTCATTCAGGTTATAATTTAGCCACTGTGAAATCCAGATTTTTTTACATCAACTCTGAAAATTCATCAGGTCGTGATTTGCAAGAATTTGCTGCTGCTGCAGCTTCCCTGAAAATAAGTTCCAATTCTTTACAAGACATTCAGGGAGTGACTTTGAATTTGCATGACTGCTGGCCGTATTTACAAACAGAGCAAGATGCAATCAAGACCATATTCATCAGTGTGCATAAGCTGTCAGAAACAAAAGGCTTGCTGATTTACATATACATCACTTAATTTACAAAGTCTCATCACTGAGCAGATATGATGAGTGACAGTGTATGATCCAGCTGGCGTGAAGGCCACCACATCTCCTACAGAGTTCTCCTCTTTGGTCACCTTTGTTTTTCTTTAACAAGACACTATGAAATAAATTCTGTACATAGGTTTATTGGTAACACAGACATGCATTTAATACTTTACTTCTTCCTCATGATGCACTTCCTGTATACATCACAGAAATCCAAAACTTATAAAATCTTGCTTCCACATGGAGTAATTTAAGTTTGTGTACAACAATCCATCCAAAGATGCATGTGTATTTTTTAAGATGAATATTTCTTATCCCAGGAGCATGTAACTGTACTCAATAAAGTGACAGGTTACCTTGGCAATGTACACTCTTACTGCTTTGGAAAATCCTGGACTTAGCTCCTCAACCTAGAACAGCAGAGAGAAAGGGTCAGGCAGAGAAAAGCAAATATGAGGATATGCAAAGAACAGTTTGAAAGCTGTTTCAATTTTTTCCATCTCTTTATTAGATGAGGAAGCCCCACTTTTTCAAGTCCATACATCACTTATCATAGGCTAGACTGGCTGCATTAGTAAAAGCCCTCATACTTTCCCTGTTCCACTGCAAACAAACCCTTTGTAGCACACCCTGTGTTCTATTTATATTCAAATTTCACAGTGCATGCAATCAAGACATCAGAAACTGGCTATCAGAGCAAGCAATGAGAACTCAGTACAGACAGTGTTCCTCTTCTTAATTATGTTGTCTGGTTTTAGACCTAGCTCAGCTTGTGAGTAACCCAGAGCTGCAATTCTTGAGATGATTTCCATCCCCCTGGAACTTGCTAACTGTGGCTGAATGCTGAAATGGACTCTGCTGAGCATATGGGAAGTGCACTTCTTCAGGGTGTGACCAAAGGTAAAAGCTCAGAAAAATCCAAATTCCTGTTTCAAACCACTGAGCCACTCTAACTCATCAAAGGAAGAAGTAGCTTTTTTCTCTATTGAGAAGAAAGAACACACTTTGCTTCAAATTTCGCTGTGGAATGATTTAATCATTTTGGCTAAAATTATGCTGAAAAGCAGACTGCCTAGGGCAGACACCTACCTACCACAAACTTACCCTTAACATTTAGGCAAAATGACAAGAAATTGATAAAATCTGATAAACCCTAACACTTTGCAGAACTGCTGGCCTATGAGTTATATAGTGGTAGGGCAATTTGTTTCTGCAACTTTTAATCAGAGGTGTATGTATGTTTAAAAAAAAAACATATCTCACTTTGAAAGCTTAAAAACTTGTGTTCAAAAATCTGGAGAATCTAATCAGAGGCCTTTATAAAATATTATGAGGAAATTTAAAGTGACAAAACATTCTGACTACCTATGCAAGTGTTCCCAGGCATGAGCATAAACAGATCTTACAAGATCATGAAAAGAGCACAGGCCACATGCACTTAACACTAAGCAATGAATTCATCAGCTTTTGCAGCATTGAAAAGGAAAACCAAAACCCTCTGAAAATATGTGGAATTCTCTGGATCTAGTTCTGAGCTCTTGAAAATCATGTTCTTCCATCTGGCTGTTCTATAATAGAGGCTCCTACCTTTCTGCTTCCACCAGTTTTTCCTCTTCAGGTTCTAGTCAATAGAGAGATATCATGAAGCACTTGGAGAGCAATGAGCTAAGCAGAACACAAGTAGTCAAATTCCATGCTTGTGGTTACACTTGTCAGTGTGCATTTGTTAGGGATTCCCCTGAGTGTCAGATTACAGTACCTTTAAGAAGTTTTGCAGTGCATCCTGTACAGTGGCTGTAGGAGGGGTCTCAAACAAAGCAGAAGCAGTCTTTTTTTCGAGCCATCCCAGGTGGAAAACCTACAGAGAGCAAGACAAAACCATCAAACCCGTGTATGCAAAGACAGTGAATTATCTGGTTTCTTGTAGCTGCTTCAGGCACCTGGGAGATGGCCAAAAATCTTGGTAGTACCAGCAGATTCTGGTCAAGCACCCAAATCCAGCTATGGATTTAAACCTGATTTGCTTTTCTTTGTTCTATACTGCTAGTCACCTCCTGCAGTTTAATCCATCAGCTGCCATATGCATAATGTTAAATACAGGATTTGTCTCTATAACTCAATATTGCAGCAGGGCAACTGTGTGGGTGGTCTGAAATCCTAAAGTTACTCAGTGCAACCACACCAGCTCCTGGCAGTTTTCACCTATGTATCAGAGCAAAGGCACATATGCAGCCCTCCTGTCTCCCTTCTACTTGGATCTGCCTCTGTTTCTCAGCTTCTGCAGCTGTGAGAGCAGGAAGGCTGAGCAGGAAGTTCTGAACAGAGTGAAGAGATTTCACTGGCTGAGTTTGTTGCTCCCCTGTAATTAACCAAGTCAATTATCTTGGCTATAATCTCTGTGATTTAACTTCATTTCTGACAGCAGCAAAGCACTTTCAAACTGCATAAAGCAAAAAGTAGATAGTTACTGCAAGCCCTTATTTCTTTTTATAGACACTAAATCTGACTTATGGCGTTTGACTCCAAGCTTTTCCTTGTCAAGAAATATAAAGCAGCCTGCACAATTCTAACACCTCCAATACTTGGGTAGCAGAGGAACCACGTGCAAAGAATTATAGAGTTGTATTGTGTACAGAAGCTCTTGCCAGCCTCAAAATGTCCTTGGATCACATCCATGTGTGTTTAAAGGCGGTTTGTTTTTACGGAGTAAAGGAGGGCAAACAGTAAGCTAGTCTGCAGCTAGTGCTTTTCTCAGTCCATTCCTTGCCATGTCACTTCCCATGCCACCTTCAGAGACTAAAATATGAAGGCTGGAACCCCTTGTGTTCGTTGGTTAAGGCTTAAATCCACCTAGCTTTCACTCAAACAAGGAAGTAAATTCCAGGGAAGAAGTAAGTAATCAATATTAACAAGCTGTTTTACCTGGTAACACCACCTGCCCAAAAGGTAGTAAGACTTTGGATCCTCAGGTTTCAGAGCAATCGCTTTATCAATGTGTTCCTATGGAAAATTATCACCAACACACATTACGTTCTTGTTAGAAGCCAAGAGCAGATGAGCATGTTTGGAAAGAGGAAAGGAATAAGCCCACAGTTTGTCAGCGATCAGGAAAACTACAGCGACCAAGAGATTCCAAATTTTCTTTAAAATGTTTCAATGAACCCCAAATGAGCATTTTATCAGAAAAAAGAATTACTGCATGCAAAAAAAAGAAGCTGCCCTTCACTTTATTCTACCTCCTTTTCCTAACCTGACATAACCAAATTAGTGGTTATGTGAATAGCTGCCAACTCACTAATTTTATGTGGCCAGTTCTGCAGCAACTGGTGCATCTCCTTTCCCTGCAACATCCCAGTTTTGGCTGAAAGGCAAATTAAGAACCTGAAGCAGATGAGCCACCTTTGAAAATTCATTATTTGGTACTTACTGGAGGGTGCAAGCAGGCAGGAAAAGTTGGTATCTTATTACCATATGATAATTTCACATCTAAAGTTCTCACTGGGATTGTATTTTACTTGCAAGACTTTTATTCTTCATCTTTTTTCTGACTTTACAGTGTGCACAAATGCAGAGTGAAACCAGTCAGCCTCAGCACCTCTTGCTGGAATCACCTTCCTCATCCAAACCACCCCTTAAAAGCATCCCTTTGAGACCTACAACTCCTCTGCTAAAAGCTGGAGCTGTCTTCCTAACTTACCCTACTAGAGAAGTACTGCGTAACACACACACAAGCCAGCATGCTCCTTTCACTCACCTTAAAAATATATCCAGTTTGAATGCGCTTCTGGATGCTCTCATGTTCTGCTAGCTGCCCACAGAGAATGGCATACCTGCATAAAGAAGGCATCTGTATGAAACTAAACTGGCAGTTTTAAATATACATCTACATTCTGCATGTATCTTCCTTCTGAAGATAAGAGCACATTTAAGCTTCACATCTTCTACAGGGAGGGGACCTATGCAGCAAGCACTTTTTGCATGGGAAGGCAGTAGCTCCAAGGATGTCAGCAACTGAGCAGGAGTAGCTTTTGTTCATTGCACTGACCGTGGAAAGTCTTCCAGTGCACTTCTACATCCTAAATTTCCTTACTCAGCAATGAATTGTGTGAAAATATAGAATGCTGAAGAGCAAATCCTACTGAAGCAGGAGCCAGAATTGCAAAAAGCTCTAATTAGCTCTAAGATGCACAGGCATCTCCCTTACACAACAGCAAATCCATAGCATGCTAGCTACCCTAGCTAGGCTAGGATGCCTACTAGGAGGGAAAATACTGTGACAACCTACCTATGTCTTGCAGCCTGAGCAACCACTGAATTTGGGAAACAAAATAACATCGTTTGAGTGCTGCAAGCTCAAGGCAATTTAGTTTTCTCTAACAAGAGACACTACAATTCAAAGCTAGCATAAGCAGTTATTTTGTAGCAGTTAAAGCAGGGAAGCTGATTACCCATGGATTTACACTCTCCCATCTCACCTTCCCACACACTGCTCTTCCCTGAAATTGGTTCAGAGACTCAAAAATAAAGCTGAATATAGAAGAAAGATGCAATTTCATCTCCTTTGTGACTTCTTTAGCCATATCTGCAGCCCTGTTCATACTGCCCGATCCTCTGTCTCCTCATTATACCCTCCAGGGTCCCAGCTCAATATGGTTCCTCTAGCCATACTATTTAAGTCTTCTGGACATGTACATTAAATACAACGTAAAACTCTGTATAATCTTCCTTTATACCACTCCCTTCCTCCCCAGGGCAAGCCTTACAAGTCCGTTCCCATAAATGCAATGGGATGAGGGGAGCCTCGCCTGACCTCTCCAACAACCAGCATACCAACATCAAGTGGCGCAATACTTGTTTGTCAAGTAAAAATAAAGATCACATTTTTATTTTTTTAAGCAGACCATTGAAATGTTAGTAAAATAAGCAGTTAACAGCAGACCTGTCATGAAACAAGAGGTAAGAAATAAAGCAAGAGATAGCTGAACTGGAACAGGTTGCCCAGAAAAGCTATGGTTGATCCATCGCTGGCCAGGCTGGATGAGGCCATGGGCAACTTGACCTTGTGAATGGCAACACTGTCCATGGCAGGAGGGTTGGAACTATTTTGTTAAGGTCCCTTCCCACCTAGGACATTCTATGATTCTATGAATTGGTCTTTTATTGCAGTCCCAGGAAGAGCAACCTTAGCATGAACATTCTTTCTAATTTGTGCCTCAAGATCCAGAGCATGGTGGTGGTTTCTACATATGAAACTCTGATCCGAGATTTCTTGAGGTCTTTAGCTTCCCTTCCTCTCCCTTTCTGCAGCACCAGGATGGCTTCCTGCTCTTTCCTCTTCTGTTTGTTTAGCTTGGCCTGTTCTTCAGAACTATTTATTTTAATCTCTTTTGTGAAATGTCTTCAGATGAATTGCCACATGAGGCACTACCAAGTTGCACAAAGGCTAACAATAATAGGATAGATTAAGAATAATGAGTTCGGACTGGGGATTTCATCACTTGTAAACACTTGATAACTACAAGGATCAATGTCTCAGAAGTTACTTAAACCCTGCATTATGAGACTTGCTGGACTAACTATTAACCAGAACTACTCATTAAGGTCAAGCCACAAGTTCCCACAGAACTCTCAGCTCTGTAAGGATTTCCCCATTCATTAGAAAATAAACTCTGTGCAGCAGGAGAGAATACATCCCCAGATGAGAACCTGCTTGTTCTTCCTTCTCAAATCCCCAGGCTCAGAACACACAGCTTTGATGGAGCTTTATTTCCAATGCTGCACTCTGGCTGACTTCCATTTGAAAGCAGGACTTTTGGCTTCTGAACACAAAATACACAGCCCAGCACCAACAGCCTCATGGCCAGGGTGGCTTGCCAGCCCAAATACAGCTCTTATCTCTTCAAACAGTTTCAAAGACTCACTAGTTAAGTCTGCTGGTGCCTCCTTTTGAATAAGACAAGAAGTAAATTGAATTGGCCAGCTGACAACAGCATGAGGACATGGAAGTCTTTGCATTTTATTCAGATCAAGTTTTACTTCACAAATACTCAACTAACTTTACATTGCAATACCCAACAAACCAATGAGCTAGATTATTCTGCTAGTCAACCAGCACAAGCTGTGAGCTGAAAATATTAATGCTAGCCCATAAATCTGTTTGGCGTTATTCAAACAACACTGACAGTAAATCAAGAGAGAGATTTCATCACACACAAGGCAAACAGATGAAAACCTTAGGTCAGAGCTCAACTTTCATCAACAAGAGTCAGATTAAAAGACAGAAAGAATAAATCCCTTCCTAATCAAGTAAATAATTGAGAGGAGCAGAGCTTCAAGTTTTTTTTTATATCAAATTGAGAAGTTTTGGCAATATTTTATGAGTTTTACCAGTTTTTACCTACCTGTGCACTGAGCCTCTTCACTTGTAAAGAAATGAGACAACTACCATGTAGTTGTGCAATGAAACACACCAGAAATTCAAATGTTTATTAATTTTGGGATTCAGTACCTTGGGAGAAACAGCAAAATTCCCAGAAACTCAACCTTAAATTAATGAGCATTTGTCACTAATGGCCATACAGAGCTAAGGGGTTGAAATCAGGCTTTCCTAAACTTCAAAACAAGGGGAGACAAGATTAAAGGAAAAAATAAGAAGCTTGTCCAGAGAGCTGGAGAGTAGGCTGAGCTGTAAATTCACATAGCACTAATTATGCTGCCTTGTTTCCCATTCCAACATACTCAGCAGCACTCTAGAGCATGGATGGTTTAAATAAAACACTCGGTGATACTGGCGTACACACTGCAAGTTTAAGCACAATAAATTGCTCTGGATTAGAGCAAGACTAATTTATTATTGTCTCAATTTTCCATAGAAATTTAAAAAAAAAAAAAAAAAAGTGTATTCTCACAGTTGGGAATCACACCACAGAACAGAGTGATGAACAGCAGTTTCATCCCTGTTCTGACTCGCTGCTTTAAACTGTATGACCTAGACACATATATAAGTATATAGAATTGATTTTATGTAGTTATATAAAATCTTGATGCATAAAATCAAGGTTGTATATAGAAACACTTCTCAGAATGCGTTCCACTACTCCTTTGAAAACATTTCATTTATAAATTCAGAGAACTGCCTGCTGTCCACAGACATGAACTTGATTCTATGCAACAGATGTATTTAAAGGCTGCTGTCTGCATTAATCTCAGAAGTTAAAGTATATCTGATGTGAAAGATGCACTCAATACCATTTCCACAATGCAACAAAAGTCTATAAATGTTCCTTCCAGATGATGTATGAAATAAAACATACCTAGCCCATGATATCCACCCTGTATCTTCCAGAACGAAATACAGTTTTAAAAGCCAATTTAGATGAAAAGCTTGCTTTTTCCTTTGGGGCCACACCAAACTTTGAGATGTTAAAACATTTTACCCTTTGACTGACCCACATGGGTCACCGTGCATGGTATTCTGCCACTTTCTGAATAGTTAGTGGACGAAAAATCTTTTCATGCATATGCACGTATGTTGTTTTATAGTACAGAGTTTTCTGCCTGTAATAAAACTGTTTGCTTTATCCACACAGGTTCTGCACTCTGTCCTTTGGACCTGTGCTTCTGAAGCACAACATTTCCTTTCCAAAGGAATTCCTCTTTATGTCTATATCCCAAAGACCTTCAAACATGCTGCAGACTCTGTGGGGATGGCAAGCTCATATTATATAAAATATTTAATACTCTGGAACTAATACTAGCAGTAGCTACCTTGATTTCCCATGAATTGTAGGCATTCATAGCCAGATGACTACTTCATAATGAATGACACAAAGTTTTTCTTGATCAAACCCTACCTGTGAACACCACTAGAGCCACAGCCTAAGACACTGCTCTGTTAGTGTAGATCTTCTTGGGTGAGTCATTTTAAGACACTATCCCTAAAATTAAAAACCAAACCTAGCAAAAAAAAAGTTGTAGGAGAAACATAGAAACATCTTGCAGCAGCTCCTCCTGTTCATGTTGTTGAGGATCATATTTTTCCAGGAAAAGATGGACTTCCTACAGACCTGGTTTTACATTGCAATTAAGACTTCAACATCATAAGCCATCAGAGCTACAGGTGTTAAGTGAGGAAGTGTCAACAAAAATATTCCAGATGGCATCTTGGTCTTGCCTAGCATCATCATTTTGACTGAGGTAAATGAACATCAAATCCATACAGCTTGTCTGAACTGTCCTCTACTAAAGTGAGTTATTCTGAAGAAATGTGCACTAAAACCTGTTTCCTGCCACTGATGCTTTGTTTCCTGCATTTGATGAAGTCTAAAAATACTTTTTACATAGTCACTGCATGCAATGACATTTTTCAGCAACTTTCAAAAGCCAGTTTTGGCTTAGCTTTAGTTTGAGCCATTCTACTGCACAGAACTCTGAGGATGTCATCTTGTAGTTTCCATAGCCTCCTCTGATGTCTAAAGGAAATTCTACAAGTACCATGATTAAAGGCTTCTTTTATTTTTATTAATGAGTAGCCTATATTTACATTAAATCTTCAAAACAGTCTTTAAACAAGCTCTGAATTATCTATAAGCACTTTACTGCTAGCTCCCTTCCTGTACTCAAATTCTTCTGTAGTCATTCTGTTTCTTTTGAAGTTACTGTTACTTACTTAAATCTTTCCCATGTTCCTGTACAAGGACATTCAATTTCAGTACTTCATGGTAATGTCCATACAATGGTTTTGCTGTTAATATACTCCAAACCCTACTCTACTGATGCCAAACTGAGACTTGTTTTTCTGTTTTCAGTGCTCTGGAACATAGCCATATCCTTATCAAGTAATTCACAAACTTGTGTATGACAATCTGAGTCAATTAATGATATATATTTTCTATGTACTTCAACACAGAATTTAATTTCACAGAGATTCTCTGCTATCTGTTGATATGGTTAATTATGTACCTTACCTATTCTATGCTTTCTTGAACATGCAACATTCATACCCTGACAGGTTGGTTTGGGACTACTGTGGAAGCAAAACTTCTAGCTTTATATAGGAAAATTAAAAAAAAAAAAAAAACTTTGAACAACCTGGGCTTGAGACACAGAAATTTCTTGGAAAATAACAAGAAATAAACCCCTAAAAGAAACCCAAACTAAAAAAGCCAAACACAAATCACCCCGCAACAGCATATGTCATAGAGAATGAAGGCTGACAGGCTGGGAGGAAATGGTGTTAAACAAAGACTAAATGTTGAAAAAGATATCTCATATTCACATACCTGTGGTCATTAAAACTTTACAATTCTGAAAAACTACAGGCATTATCACTGGCAAACAAAGAATATGAGAATAACCATATGCAGAGGTGATCTGTGCTTCATCGAAGGGTTAGTGTGGGAGCCTCACTGCTGGAGGTCCACCTAATCTGCTTTGGAAGATATTCATCAGAAAGCACATGGTTTTTGTTTTGGAGTGAATAAATTACCTGGGTCTCCTTTATCCCAATTTTACATGATCAACTTTTTCTGAGACTGACTGAATTAATAGATATTGAATGGTGCAGCAAAAGATTCCCCTGACATCAGTGCTGTCACTGTTAAATAACTTCATGAAGCTGGATAATGTAACAGATTAAATTTAAATAGATGGCAGGTCAGCCTATGT
Source organism: Lagopus leucura (assembly GCF_019238085.1). Classification (NCBI taxonomy): domain Eukaryota; kingdom Metazoa; phylum Chordata; class Aves; order Galliformes; family Phasianidae; genus Lagopus; species Lagopus leucura. The sequence goes on from NW_024962282.1 coordinate 6,622,972, forward strand.
TTGAAGATTCATCTAGTAATGGGTGGGTGGTAGCAGAGAATCAAATTAAAAACAGTAGACCATAAGTAGCCCAAGATAATAATATGATGCTGTACTAGAATGCCTCAGCTCAAGTGGTATGCAGAATATTTGAGTAATAAACAAAAAGAAAACGACAATCAGATGGATGGAGTCCACAAAACTACAGGAACAGAAAGCTGGCACAACACTGCCAAACTCAAATGTTATGGCAAGTAGACCAACTATTCTATTCTCTTACAAATAGTTCCACATGTTAATTTTTTTTTCAATATCTGGAGAGCAAGTAATCCTGGCTAATTACATTAAGTAAGGAGTCTATACAGTTAGCTGGCTATAACCAAAACTAATCTTCATTTGTGATTTAAGTCAAACCTGATCACTGTCACAAAAGAGAAAGGCTGAAATGCCCCCTTTCCCTACCCATACCCCAATCAATTTTTCCTTAATCCTAGAAAAGGTTGAAGCCTTTATTAGTTACCGAAGCTGGAATACAAAGCGTGTCTTCAGTTCTGTTTGATTTCCAAGTTGGTTTCATCTAAAAGATCTCTAGTCTGCCTCAGGAAGTGCTAGGAATGAACCATGTGTGTTTGCAGAACAATATGTATTCATTCTCAGCAAAGCCTGAAGACACAAATGGTAATTATTCCATGTAATGTATCATTTTTATGGTGACTCTGTGCTCATTTAAACCTCTGGTTTTAGTGGAAAAAGTTTTCCCCAAGAACTACTTTGAAAGAGCCTGGCACATATCTTGGCAAGATACTTCTATCATAATGACTTACTGCAGGATCTACTGTTGCTTTCAAGGAAGGTGTCATCTTCATCAACACTGATGAGAAGAGCTTCAGAACAAAGTCTTCCGCAGTGCATAAGCTGTTTCCCAGGTTTGTAGCACCACCAGTTTTGCTATGAGGGATTTCTATTGACATACCTATGCTGTTAAGACCTCATTTCTCAGAACTCATACTCAAATGTCAGTCACTTTGTGTGCCTAAAAGCTTTTCAAATGGAGAAGACCAGCAGCCAAGAAAGGGCAGCAACAGGTATGGTAGTAATAACCTAGCTCTTCTTTAAGTGCTCTGATGAGTTGGAATCAAGCCCTCAAAAAAGGGCAATACAGAAATCTTAAGAAGGAACCAAGACTACTTGGTTCAACTGCTCAGAATTCCTGCTAAAAAGGTAGAAACAAGATGGAAAGACAAACAAAACACATTTAGTGGAATAGCCCAAATTAGTTGATCTTCTTCTCTTAAAGAAACTTGCAACCTAAGAAGAGACCTAGTGAACATAAGCATAACCTTTAGGACTATTCTCCCTTCTATCCCAATGAAGTTCAAAGCAAGTATTAAGCACAATTAGAAATTACAGCTTTTATATTCAGAACCATATATTTAAACATAATAGAGATAACATTGTTGCTGACACATCAAAACTACATCTCAGTAGATGTACAGTTTAAAAGCTCTCATCTAGAAGACCTAAATGCAAATGAAACAGTATACAACAAAATGGAACTCAGTTATTATTTCCAAACAATCTCCCTACTTCTGCAATTTCAGGATTCATCAGAAATATGACTAATACTTGAAAATTTCATTAACATCACCTGCTGCTCTCCAGCAGCAAGCATGGAACAAAGGATTACATTCTAGAGAAATAACAGTGGCTAAATTTTTCATGGGAACAGGGTACAGAAACTCAAAATTATTTCCATGCTACACACTTCCCTTTGCACCACTTTCATTATAAGTGTCCCTCAAGAGATGGAAAAAAAAAAAAGAAAAGGGAGCACGTTGGGGGCAATTTGTAGCCAACAGCCTTTGTTTCAGTTTAAACAAGACATCTCCTTTTTCTTGTCTAACAGATAAAAAGCAACCCACACACTGTAAATGTCAACTTACTTCACTGTCTCCAAAAGGAGTGAAAAAAAGGAAGAAAATTATCCCTGCTGAAATTATCCCTGCTGAAATTATCCCTCTGTTCATGCCCATAGTTTTCACAGCTTTCCTCTTCCCTGGCTCTTCTTCATCAGCCCTAGCATCTCCAGGGCTCAGGACACAGAGACACTCAGGATGCTGACAGCCTTGTAGAAGGGAAGGACCTTCCTGAAAATGGGGAACGCCATCAGGTGCTCTTACTGCATGCTATTCTTCCTCCTGTGTATGCTGAAATACCTTGCCTATTCCTGTTTGCTGTATTCTGTTCTGTCCCTAACTGAAAGAATCCCCTGTTTAAACCACCTGGGCAACACAAGAAAAGCTCAGCCCAAAATTGAGGCACAGCTCAAAATGAATCAGTTCTGGACAGCAATCCACAAACACTTAAATCCTGATCTTGAACTTTAAGGCTGCTGTTAGGTGCTTGAAGTTGCACTACAAACACATGCCAAAATGGGTAGGGGATTCTAACAATGATTAAGCTTTTCTCTCACTTCATTCATGAGGATGTCACACACTTATGTCTAAGCAGCAAAATGCATGGGTTTGTAAAACAATCTATCTCCATCCATCTCTAATAGCAAGCAAGAACAAACCTACAAGTCTGTGCTGTTCTCCTACTCATGAGCTGAAATGTATTTACTATGCAAATTATTTAATTGGGTATCGTATCTACCTGATCATGGTGAGACATGGTTTAATGGGCATGGTTAGATGGCTGGACGTAGTGGTGATGATCTTGAAAGTCTTTTTCAACCTTAATGATTCTATGATTCTGTAATCAGAGATCTTTTACAATTACAGCAAAAGAATTATATTTATGTCAGTATCAAAAAATAAGAATGAGATAATACCACAACGGGAGTACACAGGCATAAGAACACTTGGTAAAGCATTCATCAGCTCTCATGTGAGCCCATTCTAAAGGCACTACATATGTCGGACACTCAGAACAACCCTTACATGTTTCTGTATTCCAGAATGGTGCCTGCAAGGAAAACACAGCCAGAGATCAATCCTGCTGTGCACAAGCTGACTCATCCATGCTGCACTCATCAGATCTCAGCTCTCTTTCAGCCAGCTCTGCAGAGATGGCTCTTTTGGGACCAGCTGGGTTCCAAGAGCAAACAACCACAAAAGCAGCTTTGCACCAAATATAATGTTGAGAAGACCCAGGAGATCCATGCAAGGCTTCTCCTCTGCATTTGGGCAGATCCCAAGGTTAGCTCAGACAGTCCCAGACACTTACTGCTTTCCCTCTCATTCAGAAAGCACTTTCATGCTGCCAAAGCCTCGCAGTCACAAAGCATCCCAGGCTGCAGCCATTCATGCTCCAACCACTGCTGCCTCAGCCAGCTCTCAGCAGTGCCTTCTTGTTCATAGCATTTCTTTCTTCCCTTATTGCTTTAAAATGTCACTCATTACTGCAATAACCATAAGACAGAGGAAAAATAAGCTTCGCTACCAACAATTATTAGATTGAATGCAGAGCATGTTCTATCCTGCTTAACAAGCTTAAAGCCAACTAAGCAGGGAAAAAGCCCTCTCTGCAGCTGTTCTCCATAATTAACAGCAAGAAGCTGATGTGCAGAGGCCTACCTCTGTTTGCAAAAAGGTCCAACAGGACAAGAACTGTGCACCCTTTAACTAAAGCTGTTCAGGGAAGAGCAGGCTGTAATACAGGTACAGAGAACTCAGAGAACACACAGCAGTGTGCCCAGATCCCAAGGCCTGGCATTTTATATTAGAAACATGACTGAACATCCCATTACAGCTACAATACAATTCTGAATGACAGAGCTAAGCTACTGTATGGGAACTACTGAGTCACAGCCTGAATCTCTCTTTGATTGATCACCTGAGGCGAGCCATGAGTCAGCCAGAGGAGCACAGGTGAAGGCAATTCACCTGTGCTGCTGGAAGGGATGGAGCCTGGCTCCACCCCTCCTAGACCTATTTAAGAGCTGGCTACCAGTGGGGAAGGACCTTGTCTGGAGATCCCTCCTTCTGGTGTTTTGTGGTGAGCCCAGCATAAGGGTAAGCCCTCCATTTATTCTCTCTTGTTATCGTAGTCCACTTCGCCTAACTCTCTTGTTTATTTTGTGATTGTAACATCTTGATATCCATCAATTATACAGCTATCAATGTTATATCCTGAATTAGAACCCTGCTTTGAAAAATGTCAAAAATTCAGATACTAAAGTGACTTAGAAACTTCAAGACTCAACATAAAAGCCACAAGAAATAACACACAAAACCAGATTCTTTCAAGATGTTCGCCTAGCAGAAAACACCAAGCCCCATAACATGCTAGGAATTGGTTATGTTGTCTCTCCTTTGATTCATATCAAAGCTTTAATTGAGAACAGCATTCAATTATTAGGAGTTGAAAAGCATGATATTTCCAAGACGATAAATACTTTTATTTAGAGGTCAGCGATCCAACCTGTCCTCCAAATCAAGGATGCAAAGAATCTCTGAAGTTGGAAAAGACCTCCAAGATCAGAGTCCAACTGTCAAATTACTGTAATCTGAGAAGAGCATGGATGTTGATTGGCAGAGACACTCTTCATCCTGTTTACCCAACAGCTTCTAATAAAAACCATTCATTTTACTTTTGCTCTATTTTAAATGTCAGTCATGGATTCCCCTGGACCTGCTACAACAGCTCTGCATCCTCCTTGTGCTTGTGTACCTCAATGCTTCCCTACCTCCATATTGAAATCCTAGCAGCTGGAGCATTTACATGGATATTGCTTGGTTAAATTACAGATCATTTCATCTTTTCTCATGCAAAAAAGAAATCTACACATTGATATATAACAAAGAAAGCCATATGGTGCTACTACTGTTATCTCAACACACTTCAAAGCCAGAGTGCTCTGTGGTGTGACAAGCAGCACACATGATCAGACTATAGCCATTAGACACTTTCCAGAAGACTAAAAATCTTTTGAGAATAATGTTTCTCCTTCTTCCAGAATTAAGATGAATGGAAGAACACTGGCACAGCACTGAGCCCATGCTAACAGGCCTAACTGATTGAGGCAAATACATCACTCTTGACAAACGGCAAGCATCTCTGTGCAGAAAAGCATTACTGAAATATCAGTAACAGACTGAAATATCAATAATTAACCCAAGAGTGTTGGAGGAACACAAAGTAAAAATAATGCATATTTAATATGTAACTCTCAAGAATGTCCCCACAGCTGTGCAGCTGGCTGTGAGCTTTGCTTTTCAACGATACACATCTCACTCTACAGGGATCTGGAAAGGGACCAAATGAAACAGAGGACTTGTCAAATAAAAGCAAGCCTCACCATACTGAGGGTTCAAACTCAGGAACTAGCTCGCTGCAACTTATCTGCATCAAACATTTTTTGGCAGCCCCTCTACACACAGGATGTTCAAATATGCATTTTCCCAGGATCTGCACAATAACCAAGTGGTGTTGATGGAGTTTCTGTGCCAAAAGACACAGATGTGGAGCCCAAAAGCCAGCTGCTAAGTAAATCGTCCTCCACATTCTATTTTAGCATTCCCTGAAAAGCTTCTAAAGCAAATTTTCATTCATTTCACCTTTGTAAAATAAGTGCACTGAGCCTATAAGCAGTCCAAAGACAAGGCGGTTTTAGCCTGCTGAATTTACACTGGAGCTATACTTAATAGAGCTCATTGTATTAATTCACCTAAAACCCATTGTATTTCTTCAAGCCCAAATAGAAGAGCATCCTTCACTACCACCACCACCAGTCTGCCTTGCTGGGCACAGATGCACAGAAGCCTTCATGCTGCCAGAGAACTTCATCTCGTCAAAGAGAAATTCATAATTAAAGAGGCAAAAACAAAGCAAAACAAAGTTTATAACTGCAACAAAACCTGCTGTCTATCAAGACATTACTTATGACAGTTAGCCAAAGCTGGTAAAAGTGTCTTTTCAACAGGTAAAAATAGCATCAGTAGCACATTCCTTCTAAACGCAGATGAGCTTTCTGTTATTTTTTCCAAGTTTTTAAATGCAGGTCAGCTCACAGCAGTCCCCTTGCTTTTTAAAAACAAAATTCAGAGTTACATACCACTGATGACACTCAGCACTTTGATCCCACTTCTGAAAGGCAATCTGCAGCTCTTCTTTCCCTGCAAATAAGAAACTCAGTCATTTTTCAACTTCTTTCTTTAAAGTTGCTAAGGGTACAATAACAGAATGGCATGAAAAGTTATATATTTGTTAGTGTTATAATACTGGGCTCAAAAACATTCTGTTGTACCGGGTTTCAGTGACAAGATTCTGGTAGCAACAGGAGCTGTAGGAGGGGTGAGCAGAGCCCAGCAGCTGCCCCTTGTTAACTAAGAGCAAGATCCTAAAGGGACCCACCACCAGCCAGAATGCCTCTGAGAAATCACATTGAAAAAAGGGCAAAAACTGCTGTGTGGGAGCGACAAACTGGGAGAAACAGTAGCCCTGCATCAGCCAAGGTCAGTACAGAAGGAGGGCAGGAGGTACTCCTGAGCAGTAGTTCTGCATCTCATGGCAGAACAGGAGAAGAGAGTGAGGATGAAGGAGCAGGGGATGACAAGGTGTTCTGGACTGACTGCAAAACCCATTTGCTGTTCCCCTTCTCCGCTTTAAGGACATAGAAGGTGGATGGGGGAAAGGCAATTTTAATTTGCTTGGAGTTCTCGCTGGTCTTTGTGATCTCCCTGTCCTTAACTCACAGGATTTTTTGTCATCCTACTTTTTCCCTCTTTTCTTGAGGAGGAAGAGCCAGAGAGTGACACAGCAGAGCTGAGCTCCCAGTGTGAAACCATATCCCCACAAAACGTCACACTCTCACAGCAATACTGAGCATCCAAAACCTCTTAAAGAGCTCATGCAAATTTTAAGTAGCAAATTATGTTAACCTGTCAATATGGTTTCACCATGTTTGAAAGTACATTCACATGTAATGAAAATATCTTCCTCAACGTGATGAGAAAACAGGAGTTTGCAGGAGTTTGCAATGGTTTTAATCTGATTCATTTCACAGCTTTTGATCTAGTTTGCCACACTTGCCCCCTTCCTTCAAGAGCTTGCAGTCTCAAAAAAAAAGTGGGAACTAAGCACCTATAAACAGCAAAGAAAGTATCAGAACAGAAGTTAAAATTTCACATTGCAAAAGGCTACAATGATCTCCAAAAAAACAATTATATTGTTACAGCATTAAACAATTCTATTTAGTTAGCTGTACACTAGATAGAGATTATTTTATCTTTTCTTGCACACCTTTAACATAAAAAGATTATTTTTTGCTTTTGCTGACCCATCTACAATCTTGAACACAAATTACAGTTGAAATAGAGGAGAATGAAGAAATAAAATTGAATGGACTTCAATAAGAAATACACATTTTAAACTTTGTTTTTGTTATACTTGCTAGTGTCAACAACAAAAAATTAAACGGATTACAGCATAAACTTACTTAACTTACTATCAGACAGGATATATATGAAATAGGCTTGGCAAACGAACTTTTACATAAGCCCTTGGTCTACTTACACTGCCTTTAACAAAGCAACATTTTAACACAGGTTTGAATTGCACCTTTCCTTCCCTTTGAGCACGCAATTCCTTACCATCAGATGCATACGATTTCTTCTCATCTGTGTCTTCTGTGATATCATACATGTCACTATATGCTCGGGCTAGGCGCCAAAGAAAGTCTCCCTGGTCTGCATACTGCAGTAAAAACATAAATAAGATGCATCAGCCACATAAACTATCCATTCTGCCACTGACAAAGAGTATGAGAAGGAAAAAAAAACAAAAAAAAAATCAAATGAGGATACATACTGGCAGTTGTAGGGACATTTTTTTGAAACTTTAGAAGTCCTCAATATGAGAATTGAAGCAGAGCCAAAAAAGAGCAAACAGTAGCCAAATTAATAATTAAGGAACAGGTCTAATCACTGCTGCCTTCCAGCAGACTGCTCCTTCACTCTGAAGGCCATATTGGGGCCATTCTTTTTTAAGCAGTGTCCACTAATCTCAAAACACTGGAAAAAAGAAACAACCTCAGATTAAAAGTACTGTTTCCATGTGTCAGCCAGCATTCAAATATTCAGTTCTTGGATCATTCTCGAACCAGATGCTGTACTATAGGTACACCACGATTTTGGAGTAGCTGTGTTCTGACAAATGCTAGTTTACTTGAAAAACAAGAACAACAACAAAACCCCTTAGAAACACAGCCACCCAACAGTCTGATTTATGTTACAACAGCACTGTAAATACAGAAAGCATATAAAATAATGTGAGAAGCTGATGGGCTGCCATTTACTTCTGATGGGAAGGAAAGAAGAATTTCCTTGGAATAAGAACTCACCACAAACCATTTTTTTAATACCTTCCCCCTGTTATATACAGAAATAATAGAAGTTTTGCTTAAAAGGCTGGTAACCTGACAAGCTGCCTTCACTGGCTTAAGAAAGCACCAACAGAGGATGACAGTTCCAGACACAGGCATGCCTGAACCAGCTGCAGTCACATTCAGTCACATTTCAGTGCAGGGTACATCACCACGTTAGCTTTAAGGTGACAAAAACATGATGCTGTCAATGCTCTCTAGAAGTTTACTGAGCTTACGACATACTGTTGTTTCACACATGCACAACATATTGTCTAAGGGAAAGAGATGACATGAGGAGACGTGGAACTCCAGGTCAGGCAACTGGAACTGTTTGCTGCTGCAGCCTGAGCAGTTTTGGTCTTCAGCCTGTTTCAAGCTGCTCCTGAGAAAGGCGGCAACTGGAAACTGGCCCAGCCGTTGTGTAGAACTGGACCCCGCTAAGAAATGCTATTTCCTCTTTCCCAGCTATGTAGCTAAGTCACAAATCACTGCTGGAAAATACCAAAAGGCAACTTTTACCACCAGTTTATTATTCAGCAGCAGCTGGAATCCCTCTCTCTTCTCCTGCTCATCACCACTGTGCAAGTGATCTGCCTGCTGCAGTAGCTGGCTCAGTCCTTCATCCTGCAAGGAATCAAGGACTAAATGCGTTTCATCCTCGTTGATGAGATCCAGGGAATCCCGTCTTGCTGTTCTCACTGTTTCACAGCTCAGTTCGTCCTCCCCTTCTTCACTCTCCTTCTCAGACTCTCGGTCATAATCAGACTCAGCATTGGCTGTGGTGTACCTTTCAGAAAAAAAAAAAACAAACACCAACACATTGTAAAATTAGTCAGTGGAGATGCTATGCTGGGACGCAGATGGCACACAAAAAAACCCCTTCTAATAGAGCAATATATCTTAGTTTAGCCCAGAGAGTACTGTGCAATTCAAGTCTCCCAAATGACACCATTTGTTATTTCTCACGTAACGCAACCATAAAGAGCTGAAGAAAGACAGAAAGAAAGCCCCCCAAATTTACGCACAGCTCAGTCACAAGTGCCCACATAATATCTGTATGATTTTATCTTCGGTCTCTTAATATAAAATTAAACAAACTAGAACCAGAACTATTCAGTTCAGTGTATGAATTATGAAAGCGAACTTCAACAAAAGATACAGCACACTCATCCATGTAGAAAATATAATTTGAGGCTTTTTGCCTGCTTCAAGGAGTTTCAAATGCAACGGCTGTTTTGGCAATATTTAGTAGCTCCACCACCTTGTCTGAATGCTAAATACAAAGCAGCTTGTTCACACTGACATGTGAAACATTGCAAAACAGGAGGGGAGAGACCCGAACTATTTCACTTGAGAAGTCAAGCAAGGAGATGGCAGATGAGCCACAGAAAGGCACCCTGTGAGCAATGATTAGCTGCTAACTTAATCAAACAACATACCATAAAGCTTAAAGCGGAGATTCTGAAAATGGCCAAAACTGAGCTCCTCCAAATACACATGGGCACATTTAAAACAGCATTACATATTGACTGATATCGCTGCAGGAAGATGCATGCTTATATAACTAAGCGCTCAAACAATTTAATAGATTAAGAAGTTTCTTTAAAATTATTTCTCCTCCCTTCACATTTATTTGAGTATTTGGTCAAAGAATAAGCCCAAGTTACCCAGGGATTTCAGAAATTTGCACTTCCACATTCAGATAGAAGGCTCTCCTCAGAAGGAGAATACTTCAAATCCCATAAATATTTAATTCTAGATGTTTGCAGTTGTTAACCAAATGAACGGTGACCAAACCACGTACCGAAAACTTTGTTTAGGATTAAAAGCCACCAAGCCTGGGGGTAATGAGTAACTACAGCTCAAGTAACTCAAGACAGAGCCCTGTGCTCTGTGTGTGAAGCTGCCCTTGTCTGCAGACAGAGATATGTGAGCAGGGTCTGCCTCTGAAGAAAGCAGTGACACCCATTTAGCCACACACAGATAGCAAAACGCATTTGGCTATCAAAACTTCAAGTTTCCAAGAACCATCCCTTTTGCTCAAGCATTTCCCTCTCTGGTAGAGAGTAAATAAAAACCCTCATCCATAAATTTTAAGAAGTACAGTTTTGTAGTGAAAAATTAAGATGAAAAATAAAGTAACAATCAGCCTTATCACTGCAAAGCTGAACACAAGACAACAAGCTTAAGACTAAGTAGGCAGCAATGAATTTAATGGATGCTGTAGCAACCACGTAGGCGACACTGGTGCGGGTCTATTTCAAACTGAGTTAAAAGCTTGATTTCTTGGTATTTTCTTAGTAATGCTGCTATCAGTTCCCCAGACTACTTCATTTTCAGCACTTAACAAAAACTCCTGCAATTCTCTTTGCTGCTTACATTTAGCCTGATTCATTATTTCCCATCCTGTCCTGTGGGCTCTGCAGCAGGGATGGTGTTTCACTACAGCATTTTCCTGGTGGCTGCAGAGATTTCAGTACTGCAGCTTACTTACTTCATTTCCCATGCTGAAATACAATATGGTCTTTAAAAACAAGCAACAATAGACCTTTTTTTCTCCAACACAAAAACGTGTTTTTTCTCCAGGACAGCACATACAAGATGCTGCTAGCTTACAAGAGAGGCAATGCTTTATAACCTCATAAACTCAGAGTTTTTAGGAAAATTACAGGATTTAGATGTTATCCAACTGTTTTCCTGAAATTTACAGTGAAGGAAAGTACTTAAATGGCTTTTGTATATTGAGGCCTCTGGCTGGCACACATCCTGATGGAAAATGAAAACGTATTGTCTGGAACTGAAAAGAACGTGGAAGAAAGCAAAGCAGTCCAAAAGACCAAAGCCTTGCCAAAACAATAGACAGAAATTAAGTTCTGCAGCAGCCCAAGATCCTCAGGCTCATGACAACTTGTAATGATTTTTGCCAATCATGTATGAAATCAGAGAAGATGCTTATGTTCACGTGGTTTAAAAAATAAAGCTGAAACATAACTTCTCCCCCTTACCCCCCCCAAACTTCATTAAAAGAATGTAACTGTCAGAAATAAATACGTGGCTGAAATGTATCTGCTGAGGGTAGTCTTATTCTTCTTCCTAGTGGCTGCTAAAAAGCTTAGTTTGTTTTCCAAAAAGTGAAAAGTTCAAGTTGTATCCACAGAAGACAACACTGCTAACATTATACCTATTCATACATGACAAACTGGATCAGAGTGACACGATACACTACTCAAACTTTTTAAATCAAATCAGATGAGACCTTACCCACCAATTCTTCATACCAAACACTAAACCTACTTACATATTTTAAGCAACAAGTGAAAACTCCCCCTAACGTCACATAGCAACATCACAGCAATGACCCCATATAGCCATAACCATATATGAGGTTCTACAAGAAAACACATCCCCTGCTCCACACTTCACTTAAGGTCCTCCAAGGTGAAAGCCCAAGCAAACCTCAGGATCCTCCTTGGCCCTTAGCATAATTTATACATTTCTAATGGTCAGGTGCCACTCAGGACAGGTTTTTGTTGAAAAACACTCTCCTATTTAGCGTGCCTTACAAAATACACGTTGGAAACCTGATGACTGAACACATATATTACTAACCAGCTAGCACAGGCCCTGTCAATTTAAAATTAGCTATGTAGCCTTCTTAAATGTCACACTGCCATGAATCACTCACTCCAAATTCTGCTTTTTTTATGAACACTCAGCACTCGCTTCAGATGAATGAAGCACATCTATAACCTAAAGGAGACCTCATCAGCTCTTTCTTGCTTCTAAAATTGCACTGACTGAGACAGTAACGCAGTATTTTAATGGAAGCAACAAAGCCCGTTTTCCCTCAGATCTGTGTCCTTTATTCTAGGAGGCTGCTACAGCAATGGCAGCTTTGTGCTCTGATTACAAACGTGCTACGAAGTGTCACTCTCTAATGCTCACTGCTTCTTTGACTGCTACCAAACAGCACTGCACACCCAAATTCTGACTTTCTCTCTGTGCTGTAATAAAACTCTGTCTTTATTTTATGTTTCATACCTTTGGGAAAATGGTTAGTGCCAGCACTGCATGTTTTACAAAACGTTTACACATCTGAAAAGCTATGAAATTCATCTGATTAAGGCATAGAAGCATTTAATCAGAAAGAATGAAATATGTACGGAGCAGATCTCTGTTTGCACTTAGATTGGATTTTTTTGTGTGTTTTCATCCGTATTTAAAGAACCTAAGCAACATAAGTGATCACTGTGCCATATTGAAAAAAGTTTAGCAGAAATACTCTACGCAAAGGACACTGTAATTAACATGAATATATTTTAGCTTTCTCAAGTTTTCTAGACCCTTTATAATGTATTTTTTATTGTATGGAAATTTAACTCCATACAATTAAAAAAAAAAAGAGCAAAAGCTCCTTATCACCCATAATACACCAATGACGGACTGATGCTCCCAACCCTCATATTTTGTATTAAACCTTCAGAGGTTTTGCACCTGTGTGTGTGTTTGTTTTGATCTGTACAGTTGTTCAGATACTCAGGGAACTTTATCAGGTTTCAGCAAGCACCTTTAGGATGTAATCCAAACATATATATACATATATATATATAAAGAGAGAGAGAGAGATCTATATTCCAAAGGTACAATTCAGGCCAACTGGAAGGAAAAAACAAACAAACAAAACCCACCTTCACATTATAAACTGCTCAGAAACAAGCTTTTGGACACCAAAACCTACAAAAGCTGCCATCAACATGGTGTTTGCCTTACCCGCCTTCACTTTCTCCATCATCTGTGTTGGTTGCTCCCGAGTTAGCAGTGAAATAAATTGAACTGGACCCTGTGGAATCACTTCTTTCTCTATGGAACGGGAACCGCCTTCGGCGTGCTACTCTCTGTGTTTCTTCCAGATGGGACCTGTAAGAAAGGCAAAAAGAAGAACAAATGAGCACTTGACATTGTGCTACTCCGCCTCCTGCTCTCCAGCAATTTCTCTCCAATTTGCTCTAGCCCCAAAGAATTCACAAAGTGGTTTGCTCTTGCTTATACAAACATCTCATTACCATACAGCAAAGACTGTATTCTACAGTTAAAGCAAGTCTGACCACTGAAATCCACACAGTAAAGGATAATTTTATCATATGCTTTCCTCAGTGAACAAAGGAATTCTGAAACACGTTGCAGAATCACAGAATCATTACGGTTGGAAAAGACCACTAAGATCATCAAGTCCAACCAAGGACCCAACTCCACTATACCACTCAGTGCCACATCTCTACTTTTCTTGAAAATCCCCCAGAGTGACGCCATCACTTCTCTAGGCAGCCTGTTCTAATGCCCAACCACTTTTTCTGAGATTTTTCCTAACAGCCAACCTGAACTTCCCTTGGCATAACTCAAGGCCATCATCTCTTGTCCTGTTGCTGATACCCAGGAGAAGAAGCCAACCTCCACCTTGCCACAACCTCTACAACAGGAAGTTGTAGAAAGCTATGAGGTCTCCCCTGAGCCTCCTCGTCTCCAGGCCAAACAATCCCAGTTCCCTCAGCTGCTCCCCATCAGACTTGTGCTCCAGTCCCCTCACGGCTCTGTTGCCCATCTTTGGATATGATCCAAGTCTTCCTCGCATTGAGGGACCCAAAACTGAACACAGTATTCAAGATGCAGCCTCACCAGAGCTGACTGCAGAAGGACCATCACCTCCTGCTCATGCTGGCTGCACTATTTCTGATACAAGCCAGGATGCCACTGGCCTTCTTAGCTACCCAGGTACACTACTAGTCAGCCAGCTGCTGACTAATGCCCTCAGATCCTTCTCCTCCATGCAGTTTTGTCAGCAACTCTGTCTGTCCCAAGCCTGTAGTGATGTATGAGGTTGCTGTGACCAAAGTGCAGGACCTAGCACTTGGTCTTATTTCAACATAATCTCACTGCCAAGATATAACGGCAGCAGAAACTAAAGAGACATTTTTTTCCACTTTTTCCATTTAACAGACACCCAACTGTTCAAGATGTTTCCCTGTGCTGTAGAACACAAAACACAGCAGAGCAGACAAAAGATGACAAAACAAGAAGGGCAGACGCTAACCTGACTTCACCCACAATATCTGCAGCAAGGTTCTGCAGGCTGTTTCGTAGTTCCTCTACTTCCCTCCTCAGCTCCAAGATGTTTGTCAGCACAAAATCCAGGCGGTCCAGCACATCCACCTGCTCACCATGTGTTAACAGAGGTGTATACACAGCACAATCTCCTGCCCCTAAAGGAACTGGCTTTCTGGTTAGACCTTTGAGAAAACAAGACAGAAAAAAAGGTTATCAGATGAAAATCATACAATCACAAGGTTGGAAAGGACCTACAAACAAGATCATCTAGTCCAACTGTCCTCCCATTACTACTGCCACCACAAGCCACTAAACCATATCTCATAGCTCCTCATCCAGACGCCTCTTGAACACTGCCAGGGAAGGTGACTGCACCGCCTCCCTGGGCAGCCATTCCAGTGCCTGACCACTCTCTGAAAGAAAAACTTCTTCATGATGTCTATTCCAAACCTCCTCTGGTACAGCTTGTGGCCATTTCCTCGGGTCCTGTTTGTTGCCTGGGAGAAGAGGTCAAACCCCTCCTCATCACAACCTCCCTTCAGGAAGTTGTAGAGTGCAGTGAGGTCTCCCCTGAGACCTCCTCTCTCCAGACTGAACAATCCCAGCTCCCTCAGCCGCTCCTCATAAGACTTGTGCTCCAGACCCCTCACCAGATTTGTTGCCCTTCTCTGGACATGCTCCAGGGTCTCAATGTCTGTCTTGTAGAAAGGGACCCAAAACTGAACACAATACTCAAGGTGTGGCCTCACCAGTGCTGAGTACAGGGAAATGGGAAAGGGTTTCTCACAGGAAATGTCAGTTCAATTTTGTCTTCAGAAAACAGAGGGTATAAAGTTTAATCTTGAGTACTGCCCCCTGACCTGGCCTGGTGCTTTTGGTTCCTGCACTGGTTTACCACTCCATCCTGACATCAGCATGCAGTCACACTAAACACTTCCACAATGCTAACAGAGTGAATAGAGTTCACTCCTAGAAACATTCAAGGTCAGGCTAGACAGGGCCCTGAGCACCCTGATCGAGCTGAAGGCGCCCCTGTTCATTGCAGGACAGTTGGATTAAATGATCTTTAAAGGTTCTTTCCAACTCAAGTGATTCCATGATTCTATGAGTTCTTTCAGTGACACTTCTGCAGGCATCCCCTTGTGAAACACTTAAAAAAACTACAAAATCCATATTGAATATCACAAAGACCATGGCAGTTGAGCAAATTGCTTCTTTTTAAGAACACCTTACTGCAAAATAAGTTCCGTTTCTATTCTACATACATCTGTTTTAAGAGATACTGGACTTTAAGAATCATAGAATCATAGAATCACAAGGTTGGAAACAAACTACACGACCATCTAGTCCAACCGTCTCTTCATCACCATTGCCACCACTAGCACTAAACCATATCTCACAGCTCCTCATCCAGACACCTCTTGAACACTGCCAGGGATGGCGATTCCACCGCCTCCCTGGGCAGGCCATTCCAGTGCCTGACCACCCTCTGAGAGAAAAAGTTTTTCTTATGTCTAATCTAAACCTCCTCTGATACAACTTGTGGCCATTACCCCGTGTCCTGCTCGTTGCCTGGAAGAAGAGGCCAAATCCCTCTTCACCACAACCTCCCTTCAGGAGGTCGTAGAGTGCAGTGAGGTCTCCCCCGAGCCTCCTCTTCTCCAGACTGAACAATCCCAGCTCCCTCAGCCGCTCCTCATAAGACTTGTGCTCCAGACCCCTCACCAGTTTCGTTGCCCTTCTCTGGACACGCTCCAGGGTCTCAACGTCTGTCTTGTAGAGAGGGGCCCAAAACTGAACACAGTACTCGAGATGCGGCCTCACCAGTGCTGAGTACAGGGGGATGATCACCTCCCTGCTCCTGCTGGCCACACTATTTCTAATGCAGGCCAGGATGCCGTTGGCCCTCTTGGCCACCTGGGCACACTGTCGGCTCATGTTCAGCTGAGCATCAACCAACACCCCCAGGTCCTTCTCTTCTCCACAATCATCCAGCCACTCATCCCCAAGCCTATAACGCTGCATGGGGTTGTTGTGGCCAAAGTGCAGGACCCGACACTTGGCCTTGTTGAACCTCATCCCATTCACCTCAGCCCAGCGGTCCAGCCTGTCTAAATCCCTCTGAAGGGCTGCCCTACCCTCAGGCAGATCGACACCACTTCCCAGGTTGGTGTCATGTCCCAGCAGTAGAGTCATGAAAAGATGTAATTTCCCTGGGCTTGAGCGTGGTTTAATGGGCACGGTGGTGACGGACTGATTGGTTGGACTAGATGACCTACAGTTCTTTTTCAACCCTAATGATTCTATAATTCCTTCTAGGGGCATGGTGGCGATGGGCTGACAGTTGCACCTGATGATCTGAGAGAGTGGGTACAAGCAGGTGTTTCACTTTGTTGACATGCAGAATTCAGGAGCCTAGACTAAATAAAGTAAATAAACAGAAGTTGCTCATAGGAGAGCACTTTGCCTTGAATGTCTCATATCTTAAAGCCTTGTCACTGTTTCCAAGGTTTTTGTGAAGAGCGTTTGAACCCGTTCATGCTACAAAAGCATCTTTTCGATATCGCGGTGGCTTATCGCTTTCCTGCCATACTGCACGTGGCATGAGGTACCCAACAACTCTGGCGTCCTCCACTGACAGGAGAGCAGGTGCACCCAGACGGCCTTGACAGAAAGCCTCAACTGGTGAACGGCTGCCGGTACCTCTGGGAAGGAATCAGAGGGTCCTCCCTGCGGTCCTACCCCGGCCCCGGGCCTTACCCTGGCTCCAACTCCCCACGACCTCCGCGCCGCCGTCCCCGAGTCCCGCCGTGCCTCCGGGCCGCCTCCGGGCCACCTCCCGGCCGCTGCCGCCGCCCCGCCGCCAGCCGCGCCGCCGCCGCCGCAATGCCCACAGCAGGCTGAGGCCCAGGCCCGCGGCCGCCGCCGCGCCCAACGCCAGCCCCAGCGCCAGGCGGCTGGGCCCGGAGCGCGCCATGCAGCTCCGAGAACCGCGAGCGGCGCGGGGATGACGTCACTGAGGTGGTCACGTGGCGCACTTACATCACTTAGCGACGGAGAACCGGGAGCCGCGGTGGCGGGGCGGTGCTATGGCTACTCGTGCACTCCAGCTGTAACTCTACATGTATCTTCCCTGGCACCTATTCCTGTATCTACACCTGCACTTCTGCCTACGCGTAAAGCTGTACCCACATCTGTACCCACACGTGTATCTGGATCTGCACCTGTACAACGCAACCCCAGTTCCTCCAGCTACTTCACAGCTACTTCACCTCCAACACAATCCCTGCAGCCGCAGCTCGCACCCAACAAATCCTGGTGCCACCAACCTGCCCGACCCTTTCCAATTGATGCAGACATTTCAGGTGACAAGCACAGCAACACTTCTCTGGCTGTGGGCATAGAGGCAGGAAGCTGAATTTCTTTGCCTGGTTATTGGGTACAACCCAAGGCAGCACAAATCTGTGGTTCTGCAGATATTAAAGATGGTATCAGAGAAACATCATTCTGCAGCTGTATTATGCCTGCCTGTCTTGCATTGAACCTTAACGAAAGTAATAAAAACAAGCTTTTTGAAGGAAATAATTCCCAGAAATAATAGTTTCTGCTTGAGCTGCTTTGCTCTTTCCCTTTAACCCCTGTAATGCAGCAGATAACAACCGTATGTTGGTGGAGAATTGTAAAGATGTGAAATCTCCATTGGATCTCATTTTCTCCTTGGTTTTCATAAGCCCCTCTGGGTTTATCACCACAACAGCTCCAGCTGCTCACGTAGTAGTATCTCTTGGTCTGCCAGCCCTTGCAAACAAGCCCCTGAACTGCACCACAGTTTTGTTATTGTCATTACAACCTTTAGAAATAAAGAGATTGCTGTAATAATGCCCTCTGCATCTTCAGCACAAATCTTTTTGCTGGGGTTGGAGGGAGGGGATGAATTATAGATCACTGGTGAAACCACACTGTTAGTTATGGAATATGATAGGGCTCTGGATAAAATGAACAACATCTGTAGCAGGATCAAAAACAGCAGATTGCAAGGATCCAATGCTGTGGAGGAATGACTTCTTTAGTAATTAGGGACACTACTAAAAAGAAATGTAGTCACTTTTGTATGCATCAATATTTGCATTAAGCACAATGTTCTTGGAATATCAAACCTTTTAGTGCAGCACAGGCTCTCATCCTCCCTGCAGAGGTGCTTGAAGATGACTTAGTCCACGAGCCAGAGAGCTCTGGGGTTCGGAACATGCCCTGAAGTATGGCACAGGGCTCTGGGAGAGCGACAGAGGCATGTACATTTCTCAACTCTCACACTTTTCTGGTCGGCTTTGAGGAGCAAAGGACAAAAGTAGCAAAAAACAGCACTGAGGAAAGATGGTGAGTACCATGGTGGGAGTAGATGATGGTTATTTCACAGAGCAGACCATTCATAGGTCTTGTTGCGAGAATCATAGAATCACAGAATCACTCACATTGGAAAAGACCTTAAAGATCATCGAGTCCAAAAACTGCTCACTCTTGGGTTGTGATTGCAGTATGTTAGGTGGAAATGGGCTCTGTGTAAGACAAGGGAGATATTAATGATAACGTGAATGGTGGAATCATCATCTCAAGGTTTGGGGTTTGAATTTTCCCATTCCACAGTCAGTGAGCGAACTGTGGGTGAAACGGTTCCCTGTCTGGTTACATACACCAGGATTACAACTAGAAATGCCTTTTCCCAGAACAGCTGAAGGGAAAGTAGCAACAACTTCAACGACTTGCACAGTGTATTATTTTCCAGCTAGAAGATCGATTAAACACATTCTGTTACTCCAACCCAAGGGTGGGGATTCTCAGCAGCAACCTACAGGGTGAGCAATGCCATTCAATCATTCAATCAGCTTTACAGTACATTTTTGGGATTTCTCCTTGATCAGAAGTTTGTTCTCCTTCCAGAAGCAGAACCATCCCTTAAATTCAGGGGAACTGAGTTGTTAGCAAACGCCTCCATCCCATTAATCAGTATTATTTGAGGCAAGAAATTTGATTGGTATCGACTGGCATTGCAGAAAGAAGAGTGGTAATTAGAAAAAGCCACTGCTGTCAGAAGGAGAAAAACAGAGTTCTTCAGTGTTCTTCAGTGTCACTCTTGTGCATAAGGGATTTATGACCATAGATAACCTTTTGCCAAAAAGACTTTTGCTTTCTTTCACACAAATTCTTGCTGTCCATGTCCAACTTTAAGCAGAAATCTCAGAGCCATGCCAAGGGGCAATAACTGCTTTTTGATGATGAATGGCACCACTGAGATACATGGCACTGTGTTTTATAGCTTGCTCTCACGCCATTGCTGCTCAAAGCACTTGGGCTGTCTCCCAGGTTTTGATTTTTCAACGGGAACTCTGATACCAAAATGTCGTGTGCAGGCTCTGCTTTCTTTTTCCTCTCTTTTATTTCCTCTCCTCCCTTTAAAAAGAGCCTTGCGGGAGCCAAACTGAGCAGTGAGAGTGAGCGCTGGGCAGCCTGCCACTCTACAAGAGCCCTGGATATATATTTTTTTCTTTAATTTGATGAAAGATCCAAGGGTCTGGATTTCAGCTCTGGGCTCCCTTGGGATGGGAACGCTCTCACAGCAGAGATCATCTGGTCCAGGTTACAAGGTGATGGATTTGGGTATAGGAAGCAAAAACAACTGTGGTGAAACCAGCAGGGAAAGTACTTCTGTATCAGTTGCTGGGTGATAGGGGCAAAAAAAAAAAAAAAAAGTGAAAATAACACAGATTTGTATTAGGGAGTAAATCTTAGGAATAAACATTTGGGTTGTTTTCACACCAGGGAATTCAGGAAGACCTTAGGAAGGTGATCTAAATGAATGGATGCGTAACCCAAGGGGTGAAATATCCCAAGCACATTTTAGGAAGATGGTAACATCAATGTATATTAGTTGTTTTGCTTTGTCAAATCAAAACTAACGAACATGACAGGAACAACAGCAAAACCTGGCTGCCTTGGAGCATTTTCTTCAGACTAATGAGTAGAAATGTGGATTTTCCCTCTCAGTCCCTACTGGGGTTAATCGGTAACTGTGGCATTGCAGGGAAGTGGGCCCCAGGTCAGGCCGGAAGGACACAGCATGCCCCAGCTGCTTGGGAACAGCCTTCTGCTTTCCCCCTGAGCTGCTTGTTTCTGAAGATCAATAAGAAATTAGGGATTAATTATGTCATGCTAACAGTTGCTGATCAAGATGGGAGGAACTTTTTTCCCCTCACATTTTGAAGGGATTTAAACCATCACATTTAAAAGCTGCAAGGCCCAGGGTTCACCTTGCCCATCATCTCCCTGTCCATCATCTATCTATCATCTTTCAGTCCTTTGTCTCCCTGTCCCTCATCTCCCAGTTTATTGTCACTCTGTCCAATGTCTCCTGGTCCACTGCCTCCTGGAATATCATGTCATCTCCCATTCTTTACCTTCCTGTCCATCATCTCATTGTCCTTCATCTCCCTACCCTTTGTCTACTGTTCATCATCTTCTTGTCTATCATCTCCCTGTTCATCATCTCCCAGATCATTGTCTCATTATTCAATATCTCCTGGTCCATTGCCTCTTGGGATATCATCTCCTATCCTTCATCTCCCATCCGTCATTCTCCTGTCCTTCTTCTCCCTGTCCTTCTCCCTGTTTATCATCTTCTTATCCATCATTTCCCAGGTCATTCTCTCACTATTCAGTGTCTCCTGCCGCAGTGCCTCTTAGGCTATCATCTCCCAGCCTTTATCTACCTGTCTTTCATCTACTTGTCCATCATATCCTTGTCTGTCACATCTCTGTCCATCTTCTCCTGCTTCATCACCCCCAAGCCATCCTCTCCTGTCCTTCATCTCCTTGTTTATCATATTCCTTCCATCGCATCCCTGCCCATTGTCTTCTGCTCCATCACCCCTGAGCTATCATCTCCTGTCTTTCATCTCCCTATCCATCTTCTCTCTGCTCTTTGTCTGTCCATCATCTCCCTATCTTTCATCTCTCTGTCCTTCACCTCTCGGTCCACCATCCCCCTTTCTCTTATCTGTGTCCTTTGCTCTCCCTGCCCATCATCTCCCTATTCCTCATCTTTCTGTTCCTTGTCTCCATTATCACCTTGTCCTTCATCTCTCTGCCCCTCATCCCCTGTCCTTTGTCTCCCTGTCTATCATTTTCTTATCCAACACCTTCCTATCCATCATCTTCTTGTCCTTCATTCCTTGTCCATTATATCCCTATCTATCACCTCCCTCGTTTGTCTCTCCATCCCTTTCCCTTTTCTCTCTGTCCCATGTCTCCCTGCACATCTTCCCATTCCCCATCCCTCTATGGCCCAACAGAGCCAAGATCCTTCACAAAGCCGGCTCCACACCTCCCTCTCTCCCCTCCCCCGCTCTAGTCCCCCGGGAGGGTGCAGCGCGGCCACCGCCTCCCTTGGGCGGAGCGGGGGCGGGATGGGAGGGGATGCAGCCTCCCCCTGCACTGCCCCGGGGCTGCGGTCTAGCGGTGGGATCATGCCGTACCTCCTCATCAGCACACAGATCCGCATGGTGAGTCCGCCCCGCCGCCGGACCCTTCCGGGCTGTGGGGAGCTATTTAGAGCTCGGGCTGTGGGTCGTATTTAAGGCTGGGAGGTTGCATTAAGGGCAAAGGGCGACGCGAGCAGCGGGATGGGGAGGGGGCTCCCCGTGGGGTGCGGTGCCCCAGAGTTATGCTGAGCAAATAGCGCTGTGCACAAGCCCTCCTCCCTTCGTCCCATCCTTTCTGTGCTGTGGGGTCCCTGTAGTGCTACCCGGTTCCCCCTACAAATACCCAACAGCATCACGTTTGAAACTTGTTGCAGAAGCCTGTGAAAGTCAGGGAAAGTAATTTCCAGCCATGTGGCCTCACTGCAGGTTTTCCCTTTTCCCCGAAAAGCCCCCGTGGAAAACACAGCCCCAGCAAAAGGGAAAGATGTTATTGGTAGCAGGATCGTTGTGTAGCACCCAAAGCCACATTGTCATAGAAAAACACAAAGGAAATGCTGCTTGCTAGTGATTGCAGCTTGATACTGATTGCAGTATCTGCAGCCCTCAGAGCAGCTCTTGCAGCCAGCTGCAGCTGCACATCTGCAAAAGCAGAAGGATATCTAGGTGTGTTTATTCTTTTCCCAAAGGGAGCTATAGGTACAAGTACCACCGTTTTGCAATAGGAAGGTGCGATGAGGAAAATGGCAAACCAAGTTGGCAGGAGTTTAATGAGAGGTGCAAAGATGCCTCGTTACAGTTACATCTCAGACCCTGTGAACAGAGAACTGAGGAAAACGCTCTGGAATGCTGCGGCACCAAATCATAGAACTATACAATGGTTGGGTTGGAGGAGACCTTACAGATAATAGAATCACAGAATGGTTGGGTTGAAAGAATCCTTAAAGATCATGTAACCACTGAATGGTTGGGTTGGAAGGGACCTCAAAGCCCCCCAGCCCCAGCCCATGCCATGGGCTAGTAACCCCCCCAGGCTGCCCCTTCCAGCCTGGCCCTACAGACACATCCCTGGAGATGCCTCCATTTGTGATGGCATCTGGCATCATTACAAGTTGATTGAATAATTATGGACTGAGCTATGTTGGAAATATCCAAATAATTTTCTAGGACCGTTTCTCTGGTAAAGCAGATTTTATTCGCAATTGCAATGGCGGCCTCCTGCAAGCAGGAGAGCCCCGAGAAAACAGTGGTACATCTTTTATCCCCTATTGCCTGCCGCTTCTCTCTTTCTCCCCTGGTTCCTCATTGGCTGAGTGCTGCAGGTTCACACTCTTTCGCGATGCTTTACTAATCGTATAAACACCAAGTAGACACAAATCTTTGCCGCCCAAAAACAAATGTCTTAATTGATTAATTGACTTCTAACAATTGCTTTCTTAACAAACATTTGGTTATAACTTTTTGGATGTCAGTTTTACAACATAAACATAGGCATAGCCTCCATTGTTTTATTACCCCCCTAACATTTGTGCCCCTTCACACTGGGTCATTGTTCTGGTCATTCGTTTGTCCTTGCATAGAGATAAGCTTGGAAGGCGGATAGAGGGGAGCATCTTGGAGCCTGCCTATGGCATCCTGACATTCCCACAAAGTGGGACAGTTCTGCTTTGTGTAAAGGCCCTGACTCCTTTAAAGTTTGTTAAATGTATTTTGCTTCTGCTGGTCTAATGAACAACCTTACACTGTTACTTAGCTGAGAATACCATACCCATATGGTTTAGAACGTTCAAAATCTATTGCAGCTTTGTGAGAAAGTATTTGTTAGGTAATTCAGTAACTATGTTTCTAAAATATGTTACTAATATGTATGTGGTGTTCTTACTTTCCACATCAGCTATTTAACTATTTCTAAGGATATGTTACAGCTTAATTCTTTAGATCAATTGCCCTTTTCAGTGTTCAATGCAGAAACAACGCTTTGACTTTGCACAGCTACAATGCATTGGGTAGTCATGTTTTAAGGCACTTCAGGGAAATACATGCAATGGAATGGACTGAAATACTTTTCCCTGCAGTCTTCAGGAACTCTGCTCTTTACCAGGACAAAGCAAACATTTACAGCCTTAACCCTGGCATCAAGCCACAGCTGGAATCAGCTCATACTGGCACCTAACAGGTGATGGGCTTTGCTGCTTTTGGTGGCTTACCGAAATGTTTGCTCAGTGGCACTGCATAAGTGCTTCCCAGGGGTCAGGTAAAGACTCACAGTTAACACACAACTTGCTGGGTTGGGGATGGATGCTGCAGGAAGGCTCTTCCATCTCTGCTTTTCAGCCTTCCCCAAACCACATTTCTTCAGCTTTTCAAGCCAAACACAATTTCTCTGCTGTCAGACTCTCCAGCCCTTTGCATATTATAAATGAAATGATCATTAACGTGAGTTTGTTGATGGCAATGCCAATGGATAGGGGACGCTTTCCACAACAGTTTTTGACTTGCCAATTTTTCATGTGTAGAATGGAGGAGAATGAAAAGGGAGAAGTGGCTCCTCACATCAAAATCAATTAAAGGCTTTTTTTTTTTTTTAATAAAAAAAAAAAAAAAGAGCTTTTAATTGATTTTAATATGAGGAGCTACAAAAAAAGAGCTTGCAAGGGTAAGAAATTGGAGTACGAAGAGTGTTGGCACCCCTAGTGTGGTCATTACAGAGGTCTCATGGGAGCTATACATGTCTGCTGTGCCCTGCTCCTTAGTTCTGAAAGTTATTCAGACTCAGAATATCTCAGAAAATAACACTTTTGGAGCATGCTGTGAAAATGTCCCTGTCCTCTCTGTATGACATGTGGGAAGTCTTTCTGATGGCTGTCTTGGGAAGATGACTCACATCTCCAATTGCCTCCTGTCGCTCCAATGTGACAGTCCTTTCTTGTCCCATAGGTGCCAGTCTGTCCAAACCAACCCATGACATCTCCTTTTCACACGAATGTGGCTCTGGGGAACATGGGCTACTGGGCACGGTGATGTGTTGATGGTTGAACTCTACAGTCTCAGAGTCTTCTCCAACCTTAATTATTCCTTCATTCTTTCTTGCTAGTAGAGCCCTTCCCAAAGCTGTCCTCTGCCAGGACAAGACCTAAGTGGTCCTATCATTTCATGGCCAAGCATTGAGGTTTGCTGGTTTGTCGCAACGAGGCTGTGAGTGCCACCTCATAGCTGTCCTACAGACTGAATGACATACAGCCACCGTGTGCTCAGCCAGCAGGTGGCCCTCCAGAGCAAAGCCACCAGGGTCCTCACCTGAGACGCACAGGTAGCTTTGTCCTGGGACATATCCAGGCTTCTACAAGTTGAGGAACTCACGCTGATCCCATTAATGGTGGCAGAAGAAACCTCGTTCTTCTCAGGACACCCTTCTCTTCCCAGTTAATTGTACTACCATGCTCACCATGCATTGCTGCTTTTCTGCAGGAGGTTGGCCCCACCATGGTGGGAGATGAGCACTCGGATCCCAACCTGATGCAGTTCTTGGGGGCCAGAAAGAGGAACATGCTCGGGAACCACTTGTAAGTGCAATGTTTCAATCTCTCCCCCCTCCCTGTTTACCCTAAAGCTTCACTCCCTGGCACACCTACTTCTAAACCCAGGACTGGTTTGCTGCTGGACGGGCATGTGCCTGTCCTTGCCCTCACCTGTCAGTGCTCAGCCAAGGATATTTTCCTAATATTTCAAGCAGTTTTCTGTTATTTTCTAACCATAACCCTTTCTCATCCTCACATCTCGCATTCTTGGGACGCTTTTGGGTGCTATCTAGCCAGGCTGAAATAAAACAGATGCAGCAGGCAGTTAAAATGCAGAAGCATTTTAACTTTTTTGCATAACAATCTGCCTTTATCCCATCCTCAATGACACACCTTTTCTGTTTTGGTATCACTTCCAGCCCCAAGGTGCTCAGAAGCAAATGGTGCCCATCCTTCTCCTCTCAGCCTGGCTCTGACCAGGTTTAGTGCCAATCCACATTAGGTACTCTCCCACAGCCTGTTCCAACCCATCCCAGATTGAGCTTTCTCCCTTTCTCCTCTCAGCATCCCTCCCTGAAGCCTTCCCTTGGGCTGCTGAGTCTTCAGGCTTTGAGCTGCTTTGTGTTCCCAGCCCATTAGGCTGTGTATTTCCAACACATCTGATGCTGTGTCTCTACCTGCCTACGCTGAGTTTGAAACCAAGGGTGCAGCTTAGAAATGCTGCCATCCTGTTCTTTACATCTTGGCACACATCCCAACCCCTCCCCCCATTTGGTATCTTGACTTCTTATTTTTCTCTAAGATTCAAATAATAACAACAATAACAAAACTAAACAAAAACAACAACAACAACAACAAAAAAAAACACACAGCAAAACAAAACACCTAAATGCAAATCAAGTTAAAGCAGAGGGCAGCAGTTGGATTTCTGCTCATGCTTGCCCACTCATGAGGCAGCGCAGAGGAGGAGTGGGAGGAAAACCAGGCGTTTCCTTGGTCCCAGCATATTCAGACTTCCATCAGTGGAGCTGGAAAGACCCATGTCCTCAGCACTGGGCTGGCAGGTATCGAGACCCAGCTCCTCCATTGCTTTACAAAACTTAGGAGTTCAAAGAACAGGAAAAATGGAAGTACCCTGATTTTCAAGAAAGTCTCCAAAATGCAAACTTGGGCCATCTGCTTTGGCAGGAACTTGGCCTCTTCCATTACTCCTTTCCATCAGCAGGGCTCAGGTGGGTTTGCAGAGCCATCTCTGCACTGCTATTCCCAAGCCCGTGGGTGGCACAGAAATTGGCAGCAGTGCCAGCTTCGTGCTGCTGCCTTTGGAGCTGAGCCTGGGAGTTATGCAATGGGAGAAGAGACCTGAGGAGAAAACCAGGAGAGGCTTCAAGGAGGATGAAGTTTTGCTGGCTCTGATAGGGGTGAATCTCCAGGATTTGAGTGGAACAAAAATGGAAGGAAGGTGAAATGCCTCCATGCTGCATGCCCAAGCAGCCAGGGAGGAGTTCATAGAATTACAGAATCATTAAGGTTGGAAAAGACCTCTGAGATGATGAAGTCCAACCCCAAACCATCCCCAGCATGCCCACTGACCACTTCTTTCAGTGCCACATCTCCATGGTTCTGGAACACTTCCAGAGATGGTGACTCCACTGCTACCCTGAGCAACCCATTTAATACATCCCCGCTTCTTCTGAGAAGAAATTTTTCCTAATGTCTAGCCTGAAAGTCCTTTTAAGGCCATTACAGGGTAATAAGGAAGTAGAGTGGCAGATTTTGCTTCCTTGGGGGATCCTTCTATTTCTACTTGTGCCTGCTTGTGGCCTGATAGACATTTTCAAGCATGTCTTCCCTGTTTGCTCTTGAGCAACACAGGGTGGAGGAAACAATGTGGCTGGAATACTGACACCCTGAGAGGCACAGTGGTATGCCAGCAAGGCAAGTTCCATTCACCTTCTGCCAAAAAACCCTGCTGGGGAGGAGAGCACCATGGTCGAGCAGGGTTTTCTGTCCCACTGCCACATGATGACACAAATCTCACCCTTTCCACAGCATCTTGAGATCCAAAGCCTTAAACATGACCTAAGGAGCTCTGAGGGAGCCTGAAAGAGTCTAGGCAGTATGGACCTGTTGTAGCACTGTAATATACATAAAACACGTAATTGCCTCTAATAAAGGATCCTGTTAAGCAGCTGTGCAAATGGCACATCACTAAGCACCATCAATTGCCAGCATGCATCCTCCATCCCTTATCTCCATCCCTTATTTAATGTGCAGGGGCAGAA
>NW_024962283.1:0-52602 GCF_019238085.1 Lagopus leucura
TTTTCCTAGAAATCCCTGTTTTTAACCTGAAATATTGCTTATTTTCATAGAAATCCCTGTTTTTCCCCTATGATATCACTTATTTTCGTAGAAATTTCTGTTTTTAACCTAAAATATCGCTTATTTTCCTAGAAATCCCTGTTTTTCACCTTAAATATCGATTATTTTCATAGAAATCCCTGTTTATCCCCTTAAATATCACTTATTTTCGTAGAAATCCCTGTTTTTAACCTTAAATATTGCTTATTTTCACAGAAATCCTTGTTTTTACCCTTAAATATCGCTTATTTTCATAGAAATCGTTGTTTTTCCCCTAAAATATTGCTTATTTTCATAGAAATCCCTGTTTTTCCCCTAAAATATCGCTTATTTTCCTAGAAATCCCTATTTTTTAAGTGAAATGTCGCTTATTTACGTAGAAATCCCTGTTTCTAACACTTAAATATTGCTTATTTTTGTAGAAATCCCTGTTTTTAACCTAAAATATCGTTTATTTTCATAGATTTGTTTTTCCCCTAAAATATCGCTTATTTTCGTAGAAATCCCTATTTTTAATCTCAAACATCACTTATTTTCATAGAAATCCGTGTTTTTCCCCTTAAATATTGCTTATTTTTGTGGAAATCCATGTTTTTAACGGAAAAAATCGCTTATTTTCCTAGAAATCCCTGTTTTTGAGCTTAAATATGGCTTATTTTCATAGAAATCCCTGTTTTTAACATTAAACATCACTTTGTAGTGCGCATGCACCAGGCTGGCACTCTACTGAGCATGCGTTAGTTCGCACTGTACTGCGCAATCCTGGCACGCTATTGCACTTGCGCTAGAGTGGCACCGTACTGCGCATGCGCAGAAATGGCGCCCTACTGCGAATGGGCCAGGCAGGTACTGTATTGCACATGCGCCAGGTACGCACCGTACTACGCATGCGCGTGTCAAGCACCGTTGTGCGCTTGCGCTATGCTTGCAATGTGCTGCGCATGTGCTGGTCTTGCACCCTAGTGCGCATGTGCGGGGCTTTCACCCTAATGTTCATGCGCTTGTCTGGCAACCTTCTGCGCGTGCGCCGGGCTGTCACCGTATTGCGCATGCGCCGGTCTTGCACCCTACTGTGCATGCGCTTAGCCAGCCGCGTATTGCGCATGCGGCTGTCTGGCACCCAACTGCGCATGCGTCTGGCCGGCACCGTACTGCGCATGCACCATGCTGGCACCCTTGTGCGCATGCGCTGTACTGGCACCGTGCTGCGCATGGGGGAGACTGTCGCCTTATTGCGCATGCGCCAGGCTGGCATTGTACTTCGCATGTGCCGGTGTTACACCCTGCTGCGCATGCGCTGAGCTGTCAGCCTAGCGCGCATGCGCTAAGTTGCACCGTACTGCGCATGCGCCAGTAATTCACTGTACTACGCATGCGCAGCGTAGGTAGCGTACTGCGCATGCGTCTGGCATTCACCGTTCTGAGTATGTTTGGCAGTCACCGTTGTGCGCGTGCGCCGGTCTGGCACCCTACTGCGCATGTGGCTGGAAGGCACCGTACTGCGTATGCGGCAGGCTGGCACCCTACTGCGCATGCGTCTGTCTCGCACCGTACTGCGCATACCACGGTCTTGCATTTTACTGCGTATGCGCTGTGCCGTCACCGTACTGCGCATGCGGCAGGCTGGCTCCCTGCTGCGCATGCGCTATCCTGGCACCGTATTGCGCTTGCGCTGTGCTTGTACCTTAGTGCGCATGCGCCAGGATGGCACCGTACTGCGCATGCGCCTCGTTTGCACTTTACTGCGCTTGCTCCTGACAGGCGCCGTACTGCGCATGCGCCTTTGAGGCACCGTACGGCGCATGCGCAGGCTCGTTCCTTTTTTCGCATGCGCTAATCTAGGTCTCTACTGTGCATGCGCCGGTCTGGCATGTACTGCGCATGCTGGCTCTTTATTGCGCATGCGCTAGACTGGCATTGTACTGCGCATGCGGCAGGCTTGCGCCCTCCTGCGCCTGCGCCAGACTTGTGCCGTACTTTGCATGTGCAACTTTTGCACCCTACTGCGCATGCGCAAGGCTTGCATCGTAGTGCGCATGTGCGTGGCAGTCACTCTATTGCACCTGCGCCATTTCGATTTCGCACTACGCATGCGACAGTTTTGAGACAGCAATACGCATGCGCCGGTCCGGGTATTTCACCGCACATCTTCGAGTCTCACCCCTGCACTACGCACGCGTGAGTTTTGAGGGAGCAATAGGCATGCGCCAGTGTCGGCATTGTTGTAACGTGTAGCACGTTGCCGCACTTATATGCGATGAAGTGTACACGTCATTTCGCTTGCACATTTTCGGGTACACACCCACGCATGCGATTTTCTCCACTGCTCATTACGCATGCGACGTACGCAGGGTCCGCTGGGTGCCAAAATAGTTCATTCCCGGGGCAGGCTCATTTGTTATTACCGCCCGAGCAAATAGACAACGAGAACTCAGAATTGAAAAGAAAAAAGTATCACTGCGTCGGCGGTCTAGGAATTGACTGTTCACCCGCACGCGTGGGCTTCCTAGAAACAATGTTATTATAAGCTTTCTAGCGCAAGCGCACTACTTCTTGGAGGATTAAGTATAAAATCGGCGGATTTGCTGCGCAGAGCAAACATACGTACACCACTTCCGCGCGCCTGCGCGCATGCGTCCTGCTGCCTGCGACACCAAACACACTGCCGCAATTCCACCGATTGGCCACGTGGGGGCACCAGAGACCGCGAAAACAACGACTCTGACCGGGTTGACGCGGAGCCGCACCGCAGTCCCTGGTGCTCCGTTCTCTTTTTTTTCATGAGAGCAAAGGAAAACCGCAAAGTTACATGGGGCATGAGAGGGGAGAAAATAACATAAATTTAAAAAAGACAAAGAAAACCACGGAAAACTTCTCCACACCCAGCAAGCTTGTGCCAAGTGCTTATGAATATCTGTCAATAAATAAATACATAATAAAAATAAATTGATATTTTGGGTTGGTTTTTTTTTTTTGCCAGTGTCAAAATGTTGGTTTTTTTTTAGCGTCAGAAGTGATGAAAAAAGCTGGTATCAATTGGACAGATGCATACCAAGGACAGTTCAGAACGATTAACAGAGCAACGCAAAACAGCCAAGCTACTTTTAGAAGAAACATAGTAGTAACAGCTTCTGTACCTGGCCTCACCACTCTGAAATTCCATCCCGTTCACCCAATGCCTGTAAATATCCACTGGATTGGTTTTGATATTCAGCAACTTGTCATCAGTTCTTTCATTCCCAATTGCTGCCAGGATCTGTCACAGGGCCTTCTGCCACAGGCACCACGGTTGAACCCTTTTAATAATGGTGGAATTCCCAGTCACACTTTCAAGGATTTGGTTTACTATTGACCCAAAGGAAGAATTAATGTGAAGCATGAAGTACACATAAGTCATCACCATGCATGCTTCTCACCATCACCTTTGGGAGACAGATAATGGAATTACAATAATTTAAAATATATATCTCCGTACAGCAGAAACACACAATGCTATATAAGAATAATACAAGAACACTTCTCAAGGAGGCAAGAAACTTTATGACCTCCATCTGGGAAATTCAACACAATCTGCCCACAGGCAACTCTTTGGCAACTATTCTAGATCCAGCTGTACACTCTGTTTGAGAGTACAACTCAAAAATACAAAGGAAACAAAGGGTGTTCTACATAGACAGAATAAAAAGAACAGTATGTTTCTTTCAGTATTTAAAACAAGGAAGTAAGGAATCAACAACAGAAGTCATACCTAGAATACTGCTATGGGAAACATACTGGCATAGAAGAAAGTATCTATGTTTTCCCCGTACTACTGCTCCAAGGAAAAAAAAAAGGAAAGCGAAAAAAATAAGCTCCTCCAACATTATGTGTATTTGGTCTAGACAGCAAGTGGCGCAGCTCAGCATCAGAAAGAACTACATTCATAAGCATCAAGCTGCTAGGGCCCGACCAAATGTGTGCCCTATGGACAGACAGAATTGTTAGGTAGGACAGGCAGTAAAAATGTCAAACAAAGCACCTGATTCTCAGCCTCCTGTTTTTTTTTTTTTTTTAAATCCAGAGGCCTCCGTGTTAGCTCCACCTCTGGCCTGTAAAGCCTGACTTTGAAGTCTGTTGGAAGTTCTTGTAACTAGACAGTAGAGAATTGAGATTGGACTGAATTTTAGGAAGGCATTACATTAGATCAAAAATAGCACCTCTCTGAGCGATGAAGTATGGGCTAAAGAAAGAGAGCTTAATTCCTAAAGAACAAAGTTAATTCTTCTTTTCCAAATTACAGAATGAACTAACGTGACGGACAGCATCCAAAATGTGAAAACATGAATTGTGCAAATTCGTGACTAATTTAACCAAAACGAACAAATGAACTAAGCCTTCCAACATTTAATCTGCTGCCTTCACTGGGTCAATATAGTTTGGTTTGGGTTTTCTTTTCTGGTGTTTTATTTGTTTTTAAAATGCTTCAGATCTTGTCTCCTACAATCATCCTTCCAGGGATACACGCTAAGTAAGTGGAACAGATAATGAACTTACTGTGAGGAAAACCTGTAAGTCTCAGGAAGTATTTTCCAGCAAGACAGAGCAAGCAAGACCCAAGGCCAGGAGCTCTTCGCATTAACTGCCACTGGCCTTAATTCATTCTGTTGGTCTCCCAAAGTACATATCCTACTTACGAAACTGGAACATCTCCACCCTTGTTCCACACCTCCAGCACAACCAAGACCCTCACTGGGTCTTTTCCCGAGACCTACTCAGCACAATCCCACCAATCAGTCCTAGAGCCACATCCCAATCCCATGTCACTTACCACTTTGGTCACAGGATACTTTCTCATGGGCCCCATGGCCCAGGTACGGCCCCAATCCCTCTCCTTTTTCTCCCTCAGCTTGCAACATCCACAGCTGCTCAGGCAGCAAACCGAATGCAGCCCAACCACCATCACTCCCTTCCTCCTCCCATCCCACATCCTGTAGCCACCACTGGCCCTGTGTAGAGCAGCTGTTCCCCCATCACCACTCTCTTCTCGTCCAAACACATGGCTTCTCCAGAACCATTCCACTGATACAGCCCTTGCAGAGCACAATGCCACCACCAGACCCCCACAATATGTAAGGCTCATTCACTCAGTACAGCCACTTGCCAAGTGCAAAGTAAGTCACTAATGCACACAACTCCCAAGAGGTCTGTTGCAGCGCTTGGCACCTCTATACTCTTCCTTCTCCTCAGTGGTCAGGTCTGGTGCAGCATTCTCCCAGCCAGCGGGGAACAGTCACCTCCCGTAGCCATGGGCTGTAGGGCAGAGACAGAGGAAGAAAAAAATTAAGAATAAGGGAGCAGGATGCAAGAAGATTTAAAAAGGAGACAACCAGATGGGCAGAGGGATATAGCAAGAGTCAGTGAGAGAAAGAGAAGGACAGAGAGATTAAGACAGATAAGACAGGGAGAGACAAAAGCTTCAGCACTTGCTGAGGGCTTGCAGACTGTATCTACTTTTCGCAAAAAAGGGTTATTCAGAGGTGGCAATCTTACAAAACAGAGCAACAAATCTAGTACCTTCATGGACTTCTAGAAAGCTCATGGCCCACACACAACACTTCAGTATGTATGAAGTAAAGCTCAGGATCAGGTTTTCATTTCCACATGTTTTAATAAGTTAACAGGTTCAGCCATTACACAGCAATGGAATTCTTCAACATTTACAAAGGTGCAATAACTTCATTCATTTTGTCTGAATTAGGTCATT
The DNA here is from genome assembly GCF_019238085.1 of Lagopus leucura. NCBI lineage: Eukaryota > Metazoa > Chordata > Aves > Galliformes > Phasianidae > Lagopus > Lagopus leucura. The sequence continues at coordinate 5,783 of NW_024962283.1, forward strand.
TTATTTCCATTTCTTAAATAACTACAGAGTTCCTGTTTTTTTCCCTCCAAACAACCTGGAGTTAAAATAAACCACCTAGAAAAAAGGCATTAAAATGCTAGGAGAAAAAAAAGCACGCAAAAGGAAGGGTGCTAATTCAGATTTAGCATACATATTTGGTCCAGTACCTCTACAAGCAAAGATGGTTCAGAGCAGTCATCATGCTGTGTAGAAAAATCTAAATATCACAAGTACATGAAGGTCTTTTTCAGAAGTTTGACCGCCACTGATATTGTTACTTTCATTACACTCACCATGAACTAGGGGCAGGGAGAGGAGGAACACAGGAAAAGATCCCAGAAGCAAATACCATTCACCCAGCAGTCAAGCATCTCGACAGCTACCCAGTAACAGCTCCTTCTCTATAGGATTAGCAAACATGAACTCAGATCAGCTGTCGTAAGAAGCAGCATCAATAGTAATAAAAGCATTTAAGCACACACATTTCAATATACCCAGTTCAAGAGTAGAAACAGCACACGCCCCTGGCACGCTCACAGCTGTTTGAAGATTTCTTGACACTTCCCCTCTGCTAAACTGTTTTCTGGCTAGCTGAGTAGTCTCTGCTACTTCTCCCCCACTTCAGCTAAGCATGTCTAAAAAGTCATTCTCAACTATTTAAGCATTTTGAAGGTGTAAACTGATGCGGTGGTTAGATTTGTCCTCAAGTCTACCTCTGGAGAGATGTATCAGAGCAAGACATATTTTGTGGATACCACTTAAGGCCTCTCCCAAGCCCTCCAACCGTGTCCGTTCGGTCATTGTGCACTGCAATCAGTTTCACATATTCAGAGAACGTTCTACTCACAAGCATGTGCAAACACGCAAGCATGTACCCAATCCTTGTACCCTTGAGTTGGGCAGCCACTGAACCTTCTCTCCAAGTATCAGGCCTCAGTCAACATTTGTCACATTAAAGCCTATAGCAAGCTAAAGCACTGATGGTTTTTGCAGGTCCCTTTGTTCCTGCACGTTTTTCTCACTTTAAGAGGGTACAAAGAGGCAGGCAGATGTCAAGGGCTTTTTCAACAGGGAGATGCTTAAAAGCCTTGCCAAAATGCGAGGAGAGTGCACATCCAGACAGAAACAGTTACAACCAAATAGCTAGAGAAATCTGTTTTCTTCAGTGAAGTGAAAATACATAGAATAGGTAAATTCTACCAACTTTTTTCATCCAATACACCAAGGGAAAAAAAAAAAAAAGTATACTTTGGCTTCATTTAATAGTCCCTCTTTTTTCTTCTGTAGTCAGCAGCAAAATGTAGCATTTGGAACACAGGCTCACATAAATAGGCAGAACTCTTTCTGAACACTATCTGTGTTCACCACACTTCCACTCCTTTTCTCCATGCAATTATTTGGTCGAGGACCAATTTCATTAAGTGCAAATATTGAGGCTACCCTGAGACTGCAACCTAACAAGATCGCTGGAGTCTAAAGAATTAGATGACAGCCTGCACTGCACACTGTGGTTGCTCTGTGGCCTGTCACTATAAAATCCGCAGACTCTGAAGTGGCAACAAGCTGAGGGAATGAGTATCCACAAGAACCTAAACATCTAAAGCAGATTTAAAACCTTTTCTTTTCTTTTTTTTTTTTTAAAGTACAAGCAGTGATTAAATACAAGCAGATTTATTTTACACAGAGTTTTATGAAAGAAAACTCCATGAAACTCTGTCTATAGTTTCTGGAGACTGGAGACCTATGTGACCTTCCCTTTCATTCTGAAAAGAATATGAGAAAAGAATCATTTCATAGGCCAATAATCACATCTCTTTGTGGATCTGCTACTGTACCTGGCTTCAAGTAATCCAGCAGATTCACACAAGCTCACATAACTGGGAAAAGAAAATCAGTCACCTACTACTTGGAGGACAAAAAAACCTTTGCAATAGAGAAAGGAAGCCATGTACAGATATGAAGATTAAGGATGAATGCATTAAATCAAGAATGTACTAAAAAACTCTAAGCGCAGACAACTGACCCATTCTCCTCTACCCTACTGTCCCCCAAATCTTATCTAAATACTCTGAAAAATATTCTGCACTTACAGAGAACATTTTGTAGAAAAACATAGGCTACAATACCAGTTCTGTACTTCAGAACTTTAAGAATAAATGATGTGGCAGAAAGAAAACAAAAGCAGACATATGAGTTAATGTTTGGGGATGTACCCTGTCTGAACTGGAGACTAGCTAGCTAGTAAGCTATCTAGCCAGATGCAAACTTCCACATCCAATTTACTGCCCACGATAAAGAACACCACCAAAAATTCAAGGTTAAAAAACACAATCACCATCATGCACCATGTATGCCATTCACTCTATGGATGACAGTGCAGGATATTCTGAGAAAATTCTTTTGAGACATTACTGTAATTCTTTTGAAAGGTCAAAGGTAAAATATCAAAAACAGTAATTCCACTTCGGAGCTACCTTATCCTGGAGCCTACTAAGCAGGAACAAGTTCATTATGATGCATGGATGTATTCTAGGAATAACCTATTTAACACAGCTAGAAAAACCTCCCTGGTTCCCTGAGGCCAGTGAAGAACTCTGGTTTGTGCTTTACTTCCAGCTCTCCTGTTGTGTCCTTCCTCTGAAGTGGAACAAACTATTCTTGTTTAAAATTAGATAAACGTTTATCAGACACAAATCTCATTGGCATTTTGCAGGGCAATCCATGCCAACAAGGGCAGTGCTCACTACCCCTCACAGCTGCTCTTACATTAACATTCCAGAAGCACTGGTGGGAGCCCCAGGCACTTGCCAGAAGCTGCCCCATGCCAAGACAGCTCACACTGCTCACATAGCTTTAAAGAATACATAAATATTAAATAAGACTTGTAGAAGGTCCAACTGTATATCCGTAGGAAGAGCCAGCAGCCCTTCAGTTCAAAGCCACTGGTAATACAAAGTTTTAGTGATCCCACCAGAGAGGTTCTGCTGTCAAGGCACAACCAGCACACTTCGTTCAAAAAACCCTCAAAATTACCTAGAAAAAAAAAAGCAAACAAAAATACAACAGCACCAAATAATGTTAATGACAGAGGGACATTGCAAGAGAGAATACAAAAGCCAGAACCAAACCTTGAGGGGCTTTGGGAACAACACCTATGAAAAAGTTCCACATGTGATACATCACTGATCCAGAGTAGGAAACCTACGCCAAACCAGAAATTACTAGGGCTTAGTTGCAGACAGCCAACTTCCCAACATGGCGCATCAAATAAATTGATTTTCATTATTCTTACTGAATAGCAAGCTCTGTGACATCTGGAGTGCATCAAGCTGCACAGAAAGCCACACAGAACTGGGGAATGGCAAAAAGAATTTCAGACCTTGAAAAACAGAGAAGAGTTGCCTGGTCAGCCAACTGGAACAGTCAAACTTACTAGGTACATTCAACCTTGTGACGAATCAGCAGATTGAAAACAAGAGTCCTTTCTTTCAGCACACATCGACACTTAAAATCCAAGCCTAAGTGACTATGGTCTTCCCTATTTTCAGATACTTTTGAGACACACCCTAAATTCCTACCTATAAATCCCTTTACAGCAACCTACCAAGCACACTGCAGTCCTCAGAAATGGCACAAGGCCCTATCAGTAACCTAGGTTTTGTCCTGACATGATGCACTGTGTCACAGATAGTTTCAAAATACATTTTAACAGAAAAGAGCAGCTAGAAAACTCAGCCAGGCCTACATGATCTCTCTTCTGAGGCTTTTCCTCCTCCCTTTTGCTCCGTTCCCTTGACTCCACAACCCACAAAACAGAAAGAGCTTCCACATTCAAACCATCTACTCTGACAGGGCACTATCATTTCCTCAGGAAGTACTGTAACACTCATCCAAACCGGGCCTCTGCAAATATTCACTAATGCATGCATCTCAGGAGACTGGAAAAACATTAATTTGGAAGGGCAGTGTTTACTCCCATGCAAGCAGTTGATTTTCCCCCAAGCAGCTCTCTCTCAAGAAACACCCACTGCAAAAACACCTCCACTTTAAACACAGAAAAAGACATTTTTAAGAAGAAGGAGAGTATCAAATACCACCAAGAAAGGCTCCTCCTATACTTTCCTCTGTGAAAACATGTAAGCTCCTCACTTGTGTTGCCACACAGCTTAAGGTTTCATATCACACTGCTCTTTTGCTGGTATTGCCACATTTCTCACTTTCCAACTCCAGCACGATATTGCTCATTGGTGCGAGGGCTGATAGAGAACGAGGCCACGCACAGTGCAGGACCAGATGACAGCTTCTGCCATCTTCCAGCAGAACACTGGGGAAGCCCCAGCTACACACAAGGAAAAGGGTTCCACTCGTACAGAAGACAGCTGGTACATGCATGCAACAAGATCCCTTCCCCACTCCAGAACACAAATACAGGAGGGTTGTGTCATCAGGCGGCACACCAAGAGCAGCAACCAAACTTTGCAAGGACTCCACCTTCTACAGAAAACTTGCCTAGTGCTTAAGACTTCCTTGTCCTTAGACACCTTTCTTCATCAGTAGAGCGCAGAAAGCAGGCTTCCTCAGCACCCTCTGAACCAGAAGCCATTCCAATAGGGGAACAGTATCTCATTCTGCTCACAGCTCTTAGGCCAAGAATGCACCACCCCACAACGCATCACACACCTCAGTCAGGCAACAAGCCTCTGCACCAAGCAAGAGCAACATGTGAATGGCTCATGACCACACCATCCTTTCTCAATATCAGAATTCTGCGAGGTGCAGAATTCTGCTATTATTATGGGTTATGCAACCCATAGCTCTTGAAAAATGCAGATACCTTAGCAGATTCTCACTTTTTAAGTGCGGCTGTCACTTGAAAAATCCCCCCCTCTTTCAAGGAAACACTTGGTGAAGCTGGACAGCTACACAGACAGAGTCATTTCTTCAGCTCCTGGGACTCCAATGGGGATTAGCGTATCAGCTAGGTTTTTTTGAGAGAGCGTAATAGTCAGAGAAGGCTGAGCAAAGACAGTTAAGCAGCCTCAACCCTGGGTTCATCACCTTCGCTCCCTAGACAGTGTCAAGTACCAAGGTGTCTTCCCTCAAACAAGGATGTAAGGAACTGGACTGCAGGTCACAGGTACCAGTGGAGTGGAAAGACGAGAGAAGAGAAGACAATTTCTGTTGAATCCTTCCAGCTGGCTTCTCCTTCATTCAGTTCTCACCTGTTGTTGTGTTGTCACTAGTCTTAGGTTTGGATTTAGACTTGAAGGAGAAACGTTTGATGAGGCGGTGGGAGAAGCTGCCAGCTTTCTTCTTGGTGGCAGAACCAGCGGTGACATTGGACAAGTCATCGTGTGACTGGCTGAGGCCAGCTTCCTTCTGCTTGCTCTTTCTCCGAAAGATGAGTTTGGTACCACTCCGAAGAAAGCTAACTGCAAAGACAGGAAGAAGATAGCAATCATGGTGGTGTCCTGCACTAGTGAGTCTCTGGGACGACAAATACACACTGCTATCTGGCCACTCTTAAACAAGCGACCATCATTCCAATCAGCAAAGGCACACAGGTCAAGTGAGTCCTAGCTTCCAACTGCAAGGCAAAGTCCAGATTCAGCACAGACTGCAATACAAAGCTATTTTCCTAAAAACACACCTCCTGTACATAAGCTTCCTTTTATGCAGCCATCTACTTGAGAGGAGTCATGAAGAACTTTAAATTAAAGTTAAGACTGATGTGGAAAATGACTGGGAATATCACAGTGTGGAGATATCCACAGCAACACATACAACAGGGAAAGCGCTTCTTGGGCTAGCCCATCATATGGGCATCTAGATTAGCTGGTCATCACACTCTCAGCACAACTGTTTGCAGTTTCACAATATGCGCAAATCTGGAAGAAAAAAAAACAGCGATGGCTCCTGAAGGCATAGAGAGGCAGGACAGGATGAAAATGCTGCTTACTGGCAGCCCCAAAAGGGAACACAAAGGCATATCCAAAACCTGCCCATTATTCAGTGCTACAACAGTATTTTCTATAGATAGTGGGGTTCTTTGCCAATGACATCCTGGTTTGTATCAGGAATGGCACAGTGAGCAGGACTAGGGAAGTCATCCTGCCCTTGTATTCTGCATTGGTGAGGCCTCACCTCTAATAATGTGTTCAGTTTTGGGCACCTCAGTACAGAAAGGACACTGAGATGCTGGAGCAGGTCCAAAGAAGGGCAACAAGGCTGCTGAAGGGCTTAGAGGCCTACGAGGAGACACTGAAGGAACTGGGGCTGTTGAGTCTGGGGAAAAGGAGGCTGAGGGGGAGACCTTATGGCTCTCTTCCAATATCTGAAAGGTGACTACAGCAAAAGCGGGGCTGGTCTCTTCTCACTGGTGACAGGACGAGGAGAAACGGCCTCAATTGTGCCAGGGGAAGTTTAGGTTGGATATCAGGACAAACTTCTTTACTGAAAGGGTTGTTAAGCACTGCAATAGGCTCTCCAGGGAGGTGGTTGAGTCACCATCCTGAATGTGCTTAAAAACCGTTTGGATGTGGTGCTCAGGGACGTGATTTAGCGAGGGTTGTTAGAGTTGGGGTAGTATGGTTAGGTTGCGGTTGGACTTGATCTTTAAGGTCTTTTCCAACCTGAGCAATTCCACAATTCCTTCTTTTTCTTCCTTCTTTTCCCAGCTCACCAGGTCTCTTGTGCATCTGGGCCACATACCTTTTCACCTGACATGCAAACAAAAGACCAACACGATTTTGAGAAACAGAGTATTGGCTTGCCTTTGCTTAGGGAATTTGTAGCAAACTGAAACGATCATGGCTTCAAGCAAACCAATCCAAGTCATGCAGTCTGCCCAACTGACACAAACCTGGATATTCCAGAACAGCACCTCAGTCACGGCAGACCTACCCTTCACTGTTTAAAAGCTGGGAGCCTGTGGGGACATCCTATAGTACTGCAGGCCAGAGGTGCTAGCTACTTTGATGGTAATGGAGAAAACAGAGCGTATCAAGGTCCACACAATCTGCAGCTCTGCACCACAGCAGCAGAGTTTAGAGGAAGAATCGCTATTGACAGATATGTGTCTCATCTGAAAACTCAGAGGCCGAAACACTGTCTTGGGAATATGCAACCTGCAAAGGTCTTACTTCTTCCTCAGAGACAACAAGCTGACGTTAGCTACTGGCTAACAGTTCACCCTCACCTTTGTGATCTTTCAAGCTCCTGGTCTCAAGGGCTCCTGTGGAGCCAGTTTCAGACTCAACATCTTCCACAGATGGTCTCTCAGAGATGTCAGATCGCGTCGTCTCATCCAGCTCCTGACCAGCTCTTTGTTCTGATGGTGATGCTTCCAGCAGCTGTGATGACTCAGTGGAATCATGCACCTGGTCAGATGCACAGACTGCCCCAGTATCCCCATATACTGTGGCCTCCATGGATGCAGCATAACCCAGAGAAAGTGCCATTTCATCTTGAGCAAGAGGTACCTGGAGGATGTTAGAGGGTCAGACAGGAAGACAAGATCTAAAGCGTTGCATTTATCTCCAGTTTTGGTCAACCATGCTAGAAAGCACAGACATACAATGGTCACTTATTTTTTTGCCAAAACATACTGGAAGATACCTGATTCCACTACATTTTGCAATACTTCCCTCACTCCCATAAGAAAGTCCCAGGATAACTCAGATTCTCCATGAGGTTTCCCAATTGGCTACATCAACAGCTTCCTCTTCTCCTGCCATGCTTTGTGAGCTTCCCATGACAGCTGCCCTGCAGACTAACGAGGTGACCTTGATGTTTGCTGGGAAATAAGAACAAGCTGCAAGAAAGCAGCAAAAAGGTTCTGCTGAGCAAGTCCCCTGCAACGGGATCTTTCCTCATCGTTCTCTAGAGGACAGGGCGGTTTCACACACACATTCCTAGAAACAACCTCCCAGAATGAAAATGGAGACCTCTAACTGCCAGACACCTTGGAAACTCCTGAGATGATCAGCGTGCTACGTTTTGTTGGGGTCTTCTTGGCAGGCTTGTTATTTGTCTCAGTTAGCTGCCTGATTGCCGTCTCAGCCACTGGATCCAAGCCATTGGGCATCTGGCTGTCTCCTGAGCACAAGAAAGATACCAACACTTGAAGTAGTGTCCTTCAACACAGGCAAGAGGTCACTTAATGACCATGATGCTTTCAATGGGCTACTGCATGTATGTTACAATAGACAGCAGAATTTATTATAGATTTGCTCAAAGACATTAAAGAAAGGATGCTCCACAGAGTTCTCATCTCTTCTAGGCACCTGTTAAGCTTGATTTCCCAACAGATGCATTATTAAAATACCTTTCCCATTTCCCACTTAAAAAAAACTTCCAAAGACTTACAAGAGGTCACACAGTCTTGGCCACAAAGCATCCAAAGAGCCTAAGCACCCTGTCCCAGAGACAATCAGAAACACTAAGTACAGAGATACAGCATGAGCAAACTTCTTTGGGTTCAGATACTTTGGAGATGTTTTTGTCAGACAAGGAAACATTCAGATTAACAGATGAGAGAGCCACAGAAGCATTTCTTTTACTTGCTTCCACGTCCCGCCCTCCCATCCCTTATTTCTCTTCTTCCCTTAGGTACTTGGACTTTCTCTTCTGCAGCAAATGCAGATGAGTTCAGCAACTCTCACTCAGACAGCTGCTTACTGAGAAAGGCTAAGAAACATCACCGCCCCACTAAGAAGCCCTGTTTCGCAAGCACTTACGGCTGCTGCTGGACAAGGAGTTGTGAGGACAGCTGCTTTCCAGAAGCACTGTTGTCTTCTTTTCTGTCACTTCCACCTTGGATGGTGACCTTGAAGGTGAATCTTCGTAGTGAAAGATAGGAAAAGACACAGAGACAAAAGAAAGTGGCAGCTTTGAGGCAGCTTCATCACACTGTCACGGTCCCCTACACACACAGCATCATACACACACACAGAACATCTGCAGAGGCTGCCGATATGAGGCTTTGCAGCAGTCAAGTAGTAAGAAGCAACTGGAATGACACGCAAAGCAGCCCTGTCACAAGCCCTTGTTTGTGCTGTTTCCCAACCCTACCTCACTAAATAGCCAGCACTACATTCACCAAGACATCAGGCCGAGACTGCAAGCAGCAACAACTGGTAAGCAAGGGCAACAGGTTTTCAGGCCTGTATTCAGTACACAGAGCACAACTCATTTAGCAGTGAAGAAAACAGAGTAAGAAAGCCAAAATGTTTAGTCCAACATCACGCAGAAGTCCCACCCTCAATGTCAGAGAGGCTCATCCCTCTGATATCTCTTTCCAAATACAGGAGATACATCAATATGTCAGTTCCCTCCCCTCAATGCTTCCTACTAATCTCCAGACAGCCACAGGACAGTAATCTGAAAGCCAAAAGCACCATTCACCCACTTCATACTTAAAATACAAGTCCACAACAACCCAACATTCGGTGTCTGAACAGCCACCTGTACAAGACTCCTATCTCAGGGCAGCCTCACCCAGCTTACAATCCACCTTGGGTCGGGACTGAATTGTGGTGACAGTAGTCACAATGGTGCCATCGGGCATGATGGTCCGGTCCATCTCCACCTTCTTTGTGGGGGTGATGCTGGTATGCAGAGATGTGGCATGCTGAGCATTCAGAGATGCAGAAGAATCCTGGTATAAAAGCTACAAAAAATAAAACATAGCTCAGGAGGGACTACCCTCCTCCCAAAATGAAAGACGGGCATACAAACAACAAAAGCTACCGCTCTGGACACTAAGGAGCCATCCTCACTGCAACATTTGTTGAATGGAAGGGAAGCTCAGGGACTAAGGGTGAGGTGACACATTCTCAGACATTCTCTGTTAGTCCCCTGCAACAGGCTCAGACCTAATCACTTTGGTTTCCAGCTATGGTCTCACATTACAAATATTTCTAGAGCATGCACTCACAGAGCTTACGAAGTCATCAGCTCACCTCCAATACAATGGTAGCTTCAGCTGCCAGTGGTTGCCCAGCTCCTGAGGCCAGCGAGCAGACCTGTCTCCCAGAGGGTTGTTTGCCCAAAGAATCAAGCAAAAGAGTAGTATGTGCCAGCAGCACATCTGCAAAAGGAGAAAAGAAAAGAAAAACCACATGACTTCTCAGCACCTCAGACCTTTCCCAGGGTCCATCTGCTTTTGGAAACTAGACCCATGGGACATCAAAGCAGATCGCCTTAATTCCAGTAAGTCCCAGATTCAGCAGAAGAGGCTCTGCTTTGCTGATCTACAAAACAAATGTTAGACAAGTTGTATTTTTGCAGCCTCCATCAAAAATGTGCAATTGTCTGTACTCTGACCACAAGTCCAAAAGAATTAAGAGCCTCTGCCCTGTCCTTCCAATACACGTGGACAAGTCTCTGCATCCCTCTCACTGCTTCCAGGCAAGAAAGTTAAAGGGTCCCACGACCCGCAGTAAAGACAACTGACTTGAGAGGTACTTTACACACAGACTCATATAAGGTTTGATACGGAAATCCCTTGCAGAATTTGTAACATATGATTCCAACATAGAAGAATCACTGGCTCAAAGCACAGCAAGTTCGTTAGGCAGTTTTGTCATCTCATCTTAGAATCCATTTTTTGGCTGTTCATACTTACCTTCCCCTTTGCAGCTGTTCTCCAGCACCTGTAACTTCAGCTCCTTACTTCTGGGTCCTAACTCACTGTTGAAACAGAGACAGAAGAACCGGGATTAAGCAGTCTTTGAAGAAATGCCGCAGTGTAAACAAGTTCATTTAATATTTTCCTTCCCTCAAATCACCTTTCCAAAGCTCTGGAATGCATGTCTTGTTTTGGAGACCTTAAGAAGGAGCAGCAAGGTGAGGAGAGTTTAAGTTTATGTCCCATGTTGGGCTGCATAAGCTTCCAGAGCAAGCTAATAAAACTGTCTAGAAATTTAAGTGCTCCTGCCCCTGTACTCCATACAATCAGCACTTCTGCCCATCCAGTTAAAACACACACCATACAAGGAAGCAGGAAATACGCATGCAAGCTGGGGCCAATCACTAGTATTTGCAGCCCGGTACACCAGCAGCACGAACACACGCCACCAGCACTGCAGACATCACCTCCACAAAGAGGTCATGCTAGTCTGCCTTTACTGCAACTGCCAGGAGGGTGGGAGACACTTACAGAAACAGCTCTTCATTCCACTCCATCTCTGCAGCAATGCCAGTGCTACCAGCTCTCACTGGCCTTGTCCGTTTCTGTTGCGGGGGACTGTCTAGTTCTGCAACACAGCGTATCTCCCCAACTCCTGCAACAGAGAAAGAGAACATGTATGCACCTGTAAATACAAGGCAGAGCTCACACACACATATTTCCATTTCAAGACAAACATCCACTTGCTCTAACCTTGCTACCTCCACACTTGCCCTGCTTCAGCTTAGCAGTGTTTTCACATTTACCTCCACTCCTCTGTGAGCCTAAGTTCAGCACACGAAGATTCCGGAGCAACAGCTTTGAACCCAGAGGGGCTTCTACTACACTGTATGGAGACTCTTGGGTCACCTTACTGCTGGATACCTGAGGAATCATGAGAGGAAGACTGATGACTTACCATTTGCTTTTCAGCAGATAGCAGTAAGACACATAACATTTGTGCTTACATCTCACAAATGCTCCTCACGGAATATCCACAAAGCCACCTAGAGGTAGTGCAGATTCCACAAGCTATCAACCTTCGGTGGGCCCCCATGTCACTTCAGACATGAAATTTAGGGTAGACACGAAAAGAGACAGATAGGAATGAGCTTTCTGACTACTTGAAGGGGGAACCAAAGGCGACACTCCAAAGGTCTCTCCCTACTAATTCCCCCCCACTCCCTGTGCCACAATACCCCAATTATTGTTAAGAATGTGACTGCTGTCTAAAAATGAGCCTAGGCCCTCCAAAGCACTTCAGGGCACAGCATACAAGGCATGAGAATGCTACAGGAAGAGAATCTTACTGTGCCAGTTCCAGCTGTGCAAGCCTTCAGATTCACCATCATGGCTGGCTGCGTGCTGACAATAGTATCCTCGATTAGATCCTTTATGGTGGACAGATCCGCTTTCCCTTCGTTCTTCTCTCCACAAATCCAAAGGAAATGCAGGAATGTCACACGGAGGCAGACAATTTTTCTCCTTATACAGCTGCAACTGCTTCTAAAGCCTCTATGATGCTAAGCAGCCCTTCTCCCAGAAATACCCTCCCACATACTCTTCTTCTGTCCTGTACACCCTCTCCCCAGCGCTTAATCGCTGCTGTAATAGTTACCGGCAAAAACAGGCTATATAAGCAAGATAAATTGACCTTTACATCTGTAGTCTCCCTATTGCAAATTTTGACAATGAAGCCTTTAGGGCTTACTGTATCCTTGCCACCTCATGTAACAGTACCACCACCACTTTCATAAAAGCCAAATTCCTACATCCGCTAAAGATAAGACAAGGATTTCAATAAAACTAACAACAACAACAAAAAAAAAACACCCTGAGTTGCAAGCACATCTGTGTTCAGCTCATCAAGCCACAAACACTCACGGGTTCTGAACGCTTTACAAGTCCAAAAAGTAAAATAAAATACTCCAATTCATTTTGCAGCTCTGCAATTGGCAACAGCAGTAGAACCTACATAGACAGGAAGCATTTTTTGCTACGTATACTCTATTCAGAGTTCAGATGTTATGCAAAACTCAGAAAGCAGGTATCAGAACTGCTTTAGCTCTCTTTAAGAACGCGCTCCTTTAGCACTTTCCCTCTTCCCTCTGAGCCTAGCCTCCCTGTTTGCTTACCTCACAAGGCTGAAGTCTTGGAAGAACTGAAAGATCCAAGTCTGGTCTGTCCTTGAATGTCCATGACACCAGGAGACCCTGATTCTGTATCTCCTCCAAGTGGATCTCCACCTGACCCAGAACAAATATGCAGTTAGAACGCTCTGTTTTCATTTGGTGTTTCTTGCCGTGCTTCACCTTCAGCAACTAAAAGGGCCTCCCCATTACTGCAGCTATAAAAAAAAACAAGGAAGAACATAGGTGGTCCTGGGCTTCCGAGAGTAACTGGCTACAGAATATTCATCACTCCATATCCAGCTTCCTCACTGCCATTGGATGTCCAGACATCATCAAAGGAAAAAAAAAAAAAAAATCTTACTTCTTTGGCTGAAGAAAAAGCCCCCAAGACAATCTGATAAAGCAAGTTGGGTACTAATACATTGTATTTGCGGAGCTATGTCATTAACCACCGTCAAACATAAGTAGAACCATTTCTAAAGTCTCTAGGAAATCATCCTTGGTCTGCAAACTCATTCAGGTCACCAATAGTCTGCAACAACAACACAGCCTGTACAGTATTCTGTAGTTCAGCTGAAAAGTTCCACATCCATACAAAATAAAGGTATCATTAATACAACACACAAATGAAACGACAGAGGAAAAACTCCCAACTCAAGATCGCTATTAAAAACAATGGAACAAAATTTAAATTTAACACAGTTCAACAAAAGTAACCAAAAGAAACTGCTTTTGAACATTTCTTTACCTGGAATACACAGTTTTGAGTTGAAAGTAAGAGATCTGAGACAGAGTAGCCAGACAAGTAACTGGCAAGAGGTTTAACAGAAAAGGCAAGACAAATGTGGGACAGAAGCACTTGAAGTATTCTGACCATCAGACACACAAAAATCAAAACTTCAACAGACACAGATGAGGAGAAATTCCAACGAGTAGAGAAGCGACTTGGTCTTGACCCGGCCTCTAGAGACTAAGGAAAGATGAACAATGATGGCAATTCACAGCCACAACGAGATCAGCAGCAGGCATACTAAACACCAAGGAAGGAAAGGAGATAATCAGAAGGAATGAAGAACTCTTACGCAGACACAAGAACAAACCAGCATGATCTGGTAAACTTACACAGAAAATTTTATTAAAGCTTTTAAGAGCAAAGACATTCTAGAACAACTTTCCAACTGTAATATCTGCAGTAGCGTGGGACTGGCCTCATACTGTAGAACTGCTCTTAATTCTACCATCTCTTCCGATAGCACCAAAGACCAAGCAGTATCCAAGGAAGCTGCCACCAAGACAAAGAAATCCTTCTGCTTGAGGGAAAAATGAAATTCTGGAGAAGCAAATCCAACCAGAAAGCAACTGTGGAGTTACCACCCATTGCAATTTCAGTTCCTTTTTCTGGGAAAAACATCTCCATCTCCAAAAATTCAACACAGAAACAAAATTAATGTATTGAGGGGAGTCCTGGCAAGTAAACCATTCCTCACAGTGGATTTCTTTTTCACACCAATAACAGGACAGAATATTTCCCTATTTATCGCACTGCACGGAGTTTCAAATTCTGTGGATCTTCCAGCTTTCAAGCAGATCTTTTAAAAGCAAGTATAGAACACTGCCATACATCACCTCTCTGGTCCCAGATTTTATTAAGATGATATTAAATATCCAAGATCTGCAGAACAATGCTCATAAAACAGGACTCTGCACACTGATCAGGAAATGCTTAGTACCCCACCAGACAGTAGCAATAACTTGGCTCTCTCTCTGGCACAATAAGACCTTCAGCTGCATTACACCAAGTCCTCCCTTCCTCCTTCAGCATAGGGCTATGTAGAACAAGAAAACCAACAAACTTTTTACAACTATTACCTCAGCCTGGAGCAGAGCCAAAGTGACATGATATGTGTCCACAGAAACAGCAACTGCAGACTGCTGGGTGACAGAGACAGGGAACTTCACAGCTTCAGCTGACAGATGACAACACAGCACCTACAGAGAAAAGGAAATTGATAATTTTATATCCTTGCTGAGATGCAGATTGGAGATGGCAAAATCTGTAAAAGCAATAAGTAAAATTAACCTATTGAGGCAGGACAGAAACATCAGTCTGCCAGCCCCAGTTCTGCACTCTAAATATGCCATTTAAGACTCCATACATGAGCCAATAAAGATTATCGACAAAGAAGCCCTCTTCTCTGCACTGCAGTGCCCTGATATTCAGGCACAGCATCCCTACGTCTCAGCTTTATCAGATGGATCTCATCCACTGCTCACACAGAGTTCACCAACGTATAGTCCCTGAGCTGCAATCTCTGAACCAAATTATGGACCCAGCCTACAACTTTCCCCCAGGTTTACCATTCCCATCATGTGGGCATTGACAATCCCCATACAAGACTGATTGCAGAGAAACCCAACATGGCACAATTCAGAACAACAAAGCCTTACCATGCTGTGACCTGACTGGCCTTTGCAAGTCACACAGCTTATATTTGCTGCTGGTGGTAATTGAGGACCCTCTTCAAATGTGATCTGCACTGAACTCTACAAAAAGAGAACTCCGTTAGTTCCCAGTGGACAAGGTATCACAGGTAGTTTCAAAGAGGATGAACAAGTCTAACATAGGGCCCCAGAGACATTCTAGTCCAATTCCATGAATCCAACCGGCACACAAACATGTCCACACTGCAATTCTGGCTTGTCCAGGCAGAGAAATGAAACAGTGGTCCAGGCTCACAAACACTAACTTCAGACAGGCAAGCCTGATTGAGAATGCAAAATTATTCTGAATACCTGTTAACTGTAAGAGAGTGTTAAACCTTCTTCATCACCAAGACTTTGCTTTTCTTTTCTCTCCTCTCTGCTAATTTCACCCCAATTAAAAATCCAAAAACACCACCAGCAATAAAACCTATCTCCAACATACAGCATCTCAGCTCATGTGCTTGACTAATTCCTATTTTCCACCTTTCCACAGTTTATCAGATTACAAACTCCACCGTGGAAGTATTCCTCTTCCTCATTCAAGGATTTCCCCGTGTAACAAGAGCAGTCCTCCACAGAAAATATTTCGCAAAGAACAGAAGGCCATGATAAAGAGCTGAGGACATTGCTTAAAGAAACCTATCCCTTTCCTCACAAGGAGCAAACAGAGTAGGCAAACTGAACATGAGAATACTATTGAAGCCCTGCTTCAGAGAACTGTTTTTAGCCACAGCAACTCACTGCAGCAACATCATCTTCTGGAGAGTTGGAGAGATACAGATTTTAAGTGTAGACTATTTGGTGGATAAAGAATTGTTTGGATGGTTGTAGCCAGTGTTGCTGTCAAGGGCTCTAAGTCCAGTTGGCGGCTGGTCGGGAGTGGTCCCTCCCAGGGGTCCATCTTGGGACTGGTACTCTTTAACATCTTCATGAATTATGTAGCTGATGCGATTTGAGTGCTCCCTCAGCAGGTGTTCAAATGACACCAAAGTAAGTATTGCAGTTGACAGAATAGTAGGAAGGAATGCCACCCAAAGGGTCCTGGACAGGCTCAAAAAACAGTGGCCTTCTAGTGCTTCAAAGAAACTTGTACGCTGGAGGGAGACTGACATTTTATACAGCCTAGCAGTGGTAGGACAAGAAGAAACGGCTTTAAACTAAAAGAGGAAAAATTTAGGTTAGATATTAGAAAGAAATTCTTCACTCAGAGGGCAGTGGGGCACTGAAACAGACTGCTCGGAGAAGTTGTACATGCCACATCCCTGGAGATGTTCAAGGCCAGGTTGGATGGGGCCTTGCGCAGCCTGATCTAGTGGTTGGCAACTCTGCCCATGAGAAAAGAGATGGAGGTTGATGATCTTTAAGGTCACTTCCAGGCTTACCCATAACTATCAAGAGCATAATCCTACAGTGCATAATCTAGTCTTGTTTAATTCCAGGCCAAAGATTCACTTTCAACAGATTAAAGCAGGTAGTCCTACAGCAACCTTATACAGCACACCTTCTTGTTCTTTTTGTGCCTCCTTCTATAAGATCGAGGACATAGTCCAATTGGTCACAATCAGTCCTAACTTCTGTCACAGAAGTCAGACTTGCAAGATGGATGATTCCTGCCCTCGGTATTCTTAAGGTACTGTTCGCCAACTTTCTTGTACTGCAACGAAAGTTTCTGAGTTTGTTCTGAGCAGACAGTAAAAGAAACAGGATGCAAACACAACAGGTCCAGTCTCGCTTTTATCGCAGCTTCCTTACATTATTTTGAAAGGAACACCTTTTCATTTTCTCCATATTCAATAACTAAGTACAATCAATTGACAACAATAAATGAAAATAACAGAAGACAGTCTATGGAGAAGGAGCAGCAAAGTCCACAAAGGCAGGCATCAATGTATAGTTTGATGGACATCTCAACCTTTGATCATATGTCCGCCACATTTACCACATCTTTGTGAAAAACCCCATTTTTCCACAAATGTTTTAGGAACAAAGTACTTTAACCGTTAAAACCTGTCAAAGGATAAGCTCATCCTAAAAACACTGCTGAATAATCTGTTCTCTGACACCATCTGAGCCTGAAAAGGGATATAAACACCCATTCCCATTTTATAGTGTTAGCCAACTAGATCAAAGGCAGAAAAGAGAGGCTAGATGCTGCAGCATTTCTCCATTAAAACAAAGCACAATTTCACTTATCACAGGTAGCAAAGAATGAGAAACTAGGCCAGCCTTTCCAAGTCAACCTAACAAGTTCAAGGAAGAGGCAAAACATGGTGCCACACATAGATTACAAAGACCGTAAGGTGACAAAGCAAATGACTGAACGCAATGAAACAATCAGCTGTTTCCTCTTTCTTCTTCCTGTTTTTTTCCTTTCTTTAAAAAGAGTAAAACCAGATGAGGAGAGACTAGGTGTTCTCACTGGCACAGTCAAACAGCTCCGACAAACCAAATCTGTCAATACTAGCAGCAATAAGGGATACCTAGCTTCACAAGCAGGGTCACTGGTACACCTCTAAACAAACAGACGCAACATACATATGACAAGCCTCAAGGAAGTTTACATTTGGAGCAAGTCAATTTCCAGATCCAGATCCCAGACGTGGTCAATTCAATTAGTCAATTCCCAAATCTCTAGCATACAGGAAAAAATAATCTAGAAAGGAAACACATCAGCCATATAATAGGAGTAAGTAGTCCTTTACAAACAAGCCATCCGCATTCACAATAGCGCAATACTCTTATAGGCCAATGCTACCAATTTCTTTTGACAACTAAACTTGAGTCAAGACACAACACTCTTTCACACAGCAGTCATCAGCGCTCTGTAGTCCTTCTGTAGAAACGAGACAACAAAGTTCTTGAAGTATTAAGGCCTGAACAGGCAACGTAAGCTTCCGTGACAATACTTGCTGTGGGATTCATGACCCATATTCGACTTACGGAAGATCAGCACCCCATCCCCCAAGCGCAGTAGAAACCAACACGCAGCAGCCAAAAAAACCGAAAATAGCACAACGAATGCTTGCTTTGGACAGTTTTGTCCAGACTATACAGCCAAGTGCTTGGTGAGGAGCTTTCCTTCCTCGACCGAAGCCGACGTAATCTCTCGGCCTCACCGCCCTTCGCCTCGCCGCCGACGCGGTGCCTGGCCCCGCCCGCCCGCGCCCTGCCGTACCCCGTGCCGGCGCGCCTGGCTGTTGAGGGCTCGCACCCAGGCCCGCTGCCACTGCTCACGCAGGGACCGAAGAGCGAGCAGCGCAGCGAGCAGCGCCCGGGCCCCGGCCTCCTCCGTCGCCGGCTCTTGCCGCCGCGGCGATCGCAGGGCCGCCGACCGCCAGTACTGGAGCAGCCAGGCCGCGACCGTGAGCAGCGAAGCGGCGAAAAGCAACACCAGCGCGGCCCAGCCCGGATCCGGCCCCATGTTGCTGCGCCTTGCGCCTCACAGCAGCCCGGGAGGCATGGCGGGCGGCCGCCGCCCGGCCCCAGCCTAGCTGTTACCGCCTCCCACCCGGAGAAGAGAGGAGGGGAGGGACGCGGCGCGCCGCCCTGCTCCCGATTCCGCGACGCACGTGGGCCAAGCCCGGCCCCCGGCCCTTGCAGCTCCCGGCGCCCGCCTGCGCACAACAGCCACCCCAACCAGCGCGTGGTGACTGCGTCCCCAAACGCAGCCGCCTGAGTTCTTCCGGTATCGGAGCACCGCCTCCCCGCGGCATGGCGGGCGACCCTGGCGTTACGTGGCTACCTCACTGTTCTCCGCTTTCCTTTCCGGTGCCCGCGTGCAAGTTTTTCTCTTGGGTCTGCGGGTCCTCCGCCACCAGCCTTTCTGTCCGGACAACCTCGTGGCTGACTGCCACGAACTAATGCTGTCGGCCTAAAAGAGCAAGGCGAAGATGATGGATGAGCTCTTCGATGACTTTTCCCTTTCTTATTGAAAACACCTTTCTCTCAGCTTGACCCTTCACTTGTGCTGACGCACGCGCACCTGCACTGCAGCCCATCATCCAGCTGGAGCCTGTTTGCTTGCCTGCCCTGGGTCACCTTCTCCCAGGAGGGCCGGCAACAAAAGCTGTGCCCCCTCGTTTTACACGTGCCACAGTGGCACTTCCACAGGTGCAGGAAGCTCTCTGGTCAACCACTTCCTCATGCATACTGTAGTTTCTTCCCTCAAAGAACCGAATGCCCGCCTTAGAATTTAAGGCTCAGCTAATACTTCACTAACTTTCTCAGAAGTTCAACAGACCATAGACCAGAAAAGGTCTATTGATACAGCAGTAGCTTTCTAATAAGCCCAGAAAAAGCCATCAGAAACCATCTGAGCTCACCGCATCCCACACAAACACAGAGCAGAGGGAAGTGTGTCCTGCTATTATGTCTTTCACCTCGACTGTGTTTTCTTTCTCTACTCAGTGACTTGCATCCAAACGCAATGCCCGTGGTCAAACCCATGCCTGTCCTGCATTCAACCAGGATCACTCACACAAAGACCACACACCTGGTAACGGTTTTCTGGCTCAGGACGACCCAAGCTAACGTGGGTTTTTTATTTATTTTTTTCTCCCCGTGGGGCCACTCCGTTGCTCACTCTCACAGAGGAAAGCAGTGCCGGGTTCAGGGACGCTTCCTGGGGAGCCAATCAACGGCCCCCGCCAGGTGTGCAGCGGGCGAGGACAGCGCTGCCAGCGGCCCCCTGCCCCCACCGTACCCACCGCAACCTCCCAATGGTCACCTCCGATGCCACCCCCAGTCCCCAAGGTTCTTTTCAGCGCCGCCGTCCACCAGGGCCGCACACTGAGTCCCCGTGCATAGCCTACAAGCGACGGTCGTGCTCAGGAGCCCTGCCGGCGTCGGCAATTGCTGATCACAGAGCAGCGAAGCACATCAAAAAGTCGGGGCGGCTCGACAGGGAGGCCCTCGGTGCTGGAGCAGCCGCTCGAAACGCCAAAGTCACTAGGGCGCTTTTGAGGGGCTACCAGACGGCCCGCGCAGCACTATCGGGGTTCACCCACCTACCGCAGGGTACGGGGAGGGAGGAAGGAGGAAGTGATGTACGCGACGGCGAAACAGAGATAGCGCCGGCCCACTGCCATTGCCAGGGCCAAAGATGGCGCTCCCCTCAAGGACTGAGCGGAAAAGGCGCGCGCGTATCCGGTGCATCCTACTCTAGCGCCCGGCCAGCAAGGTGCGCCGAGAGACGCTCCGTGCCCGTCAGGGCCAGCGCCCGCCGCGGCCATGGTGGCCTGGCCCGCCGCGCCCCTTCTCATCAATCTCGGGGGATCACTGCTAGGTTTCGTGGCCACCCTCACATTAATACCGGCCTTCAAAGACCACTTCTTGGCAGCGCGCCTCGTCGGCGAGGACCTCAACAAGGCCTTCCGGCGGCCCATGTGAGTAGCGGTGCCCGCCGGGCCGGCCCCGGCCCGCAACGTCCCAGCTGACCGCTGGCCTCCCCTTCCTTTCAGCCCCGAGGCACAGGGTATGATCAGCGGGGCCGTGTTCCTCATCATCCTCTTCTGCTTCATCCCTGTGCCCTTTCTGCGGTGCTTCATAGAGGAGCAGTGCACGACCTTTCCTCACGACGAGGTAAGGCTTCTTTGTGCCTGGAGTGCAGCAGGCATTAGCAAGGAATGACCATTAGTGACCAGAGCCCTGTTCTCTGTCCTGCAGTTTGTGGAACTTATTGGCTCACTCCTTGCCATCTGCTGCATGATTTTCCTGGGCTTTGCAGATGATGTTTTGAACCTACGCTGGCGTCACAAACTCCTTCTCCCTACCATGGCATCCCTCCCACTACTTATGGTGTACTTCACCAACTTTGGGAACACAACCATTGTGGTGCCTAAGCCTTTCCGTGTGTTACTAGGCATGCACTTGGACTTGGGTAAGCGCTGACTCACTGATGGTCATTAGCAATGAATTAAGGGGCACATCTCAAACTTTAACATAACAGGTGTCAATCCCTGTGCTGTAGAGGGAACCTGTGGAAGATTTGCTAACTATTAAGTGAGAGGGAACATCACCAACTAAATATCGTGCTGCTGAGAATAGCCATCCAGATATCTATCAAGAGCTCCAGCATATATGTTTACCTATGCATAGATAAGTAGCGTACCTTTTTTCAGGTTTCTGGCAGTATGAGAGAGTGCCAAAGGCACTTGGCCCTCAGATACCAATCCCAGCATCACTAAATCACAGAAATGAAACACAGCAGTTTGCTGTACTTGTGTACAGGTGGTAACATTTACAGGAAAAGGATCTGTTTGTTAGTAAACTACTAATTTGAGAATGTACTGAGACACTATATAATGAATTATAAAACTATAAAACAGGAAACTAGAATTTCAGGCTGTTATCCTATTTACTGTTTCAAATATGAATGCTAAAGTATTTGCCTCATTCTGACCTGCAGGTATTCTCTACTATGCGTACATGGGCATGCTAGCAGTGTTTTGTACTAATGCCATCAACATTCTCGCTGGAATCAATGGGATTGAAGCAGGGCAGTCTCTGGTGATTGCTGCTTCCATTATTGCATTCAACCTTGTAGAGTTAAACGGTAAGGTAACACGTGGGAGTGCAAAAAGCAAAGGGAAATAGAAACTTCAATTTCAGTAGTCAGCGTAGTTGAAAATAACCTAGTCCTGTCTTATCAGAACCTCATTTCTTTTTTTTTTTTTTTTTTTTCCTGTAGGGGATTATCAGGATGATCACATTTTCTCTCTCTACTTTATGATTCCATTTTTTTTTACAACGCTGGGGCTGTTTTACCACAACTGGTAAGAGGATGGTTATTCAGCATTTCTTTGGAAGCATGTTCTTTTTCCCTTTATAAACAAAAACATTTATCAACGAGTAAGCGATATACTGGAGTATAGACAGGCTTCTTGCTAGAACTAAGAACACAAAGCAGCGATCCACTGGTATCTTTTATGCACCAACCTTGCCATTAGGGAATGCCTTCAGGTGGTTATGAAGTCATTATATTGGCAACACTGATTATGACAGACCTTTTCTCCTTTGCCTTGTGGATTGCAGGTATCCATCCCAAGTGTTTGTTGGGGACACCTTCTGTTACTTTGCTGGCATGACCTTTGCTGTGGTGGGGATCCTGGGCCACTTCAGCAAAACAATGCTCCTTTTTTTCATCCCACAAGTGCTTAACTTCCTCTACTCATTGCCTCAACTCTTCCACATTATTCCTTGTCCCCGCCACCGACTACCAAGGTAATGTACCTGAGTGACCTATAACAGTACCAGTTTATGCCCTTTGTCTCCACTACCAGCTGAGAAACAATAACATATGTTGGTTGGTGCTCTTTTTAATACCTATCAAAGTAGGTTGGATAGTTGGCCAGTCATGCTATTTATGGTTGAGTCAATCAGCACAAGTTTCTCGAAGAAATTTACTAGGAAAGACTACTATTTAACACTCATACTCTTTAGAGTATGATTATTCTCAGCTGCAAGACTGAGATAAATAGATACAGGCTGTTCCTACTGCTGTTGCACTAGGATTTGTTAAGATCTTACTGTAGCAAGCATTTCGCAGCACTATGTATTGTCACTGATTGTCGTCATGTCTACATATATTCAGTTCTTCTAACCTTGCAGCTTTATGCATGTGTTAGGTCAAAGCAGGGAGGAATATTTTATTGACTGCCCAAATCTGAGGGACCAAGGTGTGAGCAGCTGCTGCTATACAATATTGGAATATTTTTGCTTTTTTCCACCAGTGTATTTCTTTCTCAGCAACTTGGCTTGAGATATAAATCTACTTATGTAGGGATCACGGTCTCCTTGCTCTGTCCAGACTAAGACTTCAACATTCCTTTTAGGCTCAATCCTACAACAGGGAAGTTGGAGATGAGCTACTCCAAATTCAAAACTAAGAGCCTTTCAACCCTGGGAACATACCTTCTGAAGGTAATAGCAGGAAAAGATTAAAAAAAAAAAAAAACAAGCATGTTTTGAGGAAGGAATCAAACGCATGAGCAGCAGGATGGGAGGGAAGGCAGAACTTCTGGGCTCAGTGGTTATTTCTTGGCTCAAATCAAGAACACATTCTACTTAGCTCAGTCACTGTCTCTTGCAATCAATGCATTAACTACATTAATAATTGCTCTTTTAAAATAAGCACACACAGCAGTTGTTCCAAGACCATCATAAGCCTATCCTGTCTCTTAAGTAAGAACACAAGCCAAACTACTGGGATACAGCAAAACAGATCTAGCAGGAAGCACTAAACATACCTGATGAAATAGCATGCAATATTTTTTTTCCCTAGGTAGTAAAGATCTTGCACATAGTAGATGTGAGGAGTGGAATGGATGAAGATGGTGAATACTCCGAATGCAATAATATGACGCTAATTAACTTTGTTATAAAGCTGATCGGACCCATCCATGAACGAAATCTCACTCTCCTGTTGCTACTCATTCAGGTCAGACAAATGTTCCTGCTAGCAGAGAAATGTATTCTGTGATAGAAGCAGATCCAGATTTGTCTCAAGGATATCAAGGGGAGAGGGGGACTGGAAGCATCATGCTTTTTATACAAAATGCAATTAAAGTTATGCAACTTGAGAATCTGAGCTTTACACAGCTTCAAGAAGAAGCTGTCCTTCCTCTCAGTCCCTAGCATCATTCACTAAGAGCTATTAAATTTCAAGTCCCTAGATTAGCTCGAGAAGCTCCTCAGAGCACAAGTTGCTGGATGCAAGAAGAACAGTAGAAAAAACAGCACTATGTTCTTGCCTTGTCACTCTAACTCAATACAGCCTTTTATCACAGTTCTGTTTTTCAATCATACCAAATAACACTAGTACAAGTGTTATCTCCAGCTGGTGCCCTTACATAAATGTGGCATGAACTCAGTGGTAGCTGGAGTCTGAGCATGGTGTGGGAGCATTTTGAAGCAACTTAGAATGCAAGGAGAACACGCCTTGCAGATACTGCTGCTACTTTTATTCAACACATGAACTCTTACCTGTTACAGCAGACATTCTGTTTCAGAAAAGACATTGCTTAATTGAGTACAATTCCTTTCAATGTCAGCTCAAAGGGAAGAGTTTCTCCTTAGGAAAGAGAAAACACCACTTACATTCCTATTCCAGCAGAAGACTTCCAACAAAGAGAACAAGGCTTAGGCCAAATACATCGGGCAGGAGGGAATGGGAAGTGCATACAGCTTGATTTTGAGTGAGGTCACGGCAGGGAAGTCTTTGCTATGAAAGGATGACAAATTGTAGCTTGACAAGTTGTTTTTCATTACAGGCCATAGAGTTTACATTATAATTTGGGTGTCTTAAGAAGTGCTTTTGCCATCTTTTTGCGTTTGTTCTCACAAGATAAACTTGCATAAACAGGCACAAAATCCCTCACAGATAGGTACAATTTTGATTGAAAGACCAAGAACTTTGGCTAAATTTATGCTTTTCATTTCTTCTACACCTAAAAATTTTACTTTAAGTCTGTTTACGATATAGCACTGTGTTTTAAAGCACATCAAATCTCCATGGAAAAGAAGAACCTGCTAGCCAGTGAATTGTCTGATGTTGTAAGGTTTCAGCTTCAGGTTGGTTGTTTTTTTTTTTGTTTTGTTTTGTTTGTTTGTTTTTTGTCTGTTTTTAAATTTAGGTCCTGGGCAGTGTGATTGCATTTTCAATCCGGTACCAGCTTGTGCGCTTATTTTATGATGTCTGACTGAACTGCCAGGAGCCGCACCTTCCAGTGAACTTTATTCAATTGCTGACCAAAACAATTCAATCTTATTCTGATCCTCTGAGAACTCCAAGCCACCTTTCAGAATGCAAGAAACTACTCCAAGCCAGCCTAGAATCACAATTCTCTTTTTGTAGACAGAGCTCTTCTGTCTAATTCTGCTGACAGAAGACAGTCAACACTACTTGGACGTCCTTGCTACTGAGAATACCTTTCAGAGGGGAAATAAGCAACACAAATCTTTACACAGAGTGTTTAGGGAAAGCAGGAGAAATGAAATTGAAGTTTAAAAAACTTGTCACTGTTCCTTGAGAGAAGAAATAAGAACTGCAATTTCTGTGAGACTCTACAGCAGAACAGAAGAACCAGAATGCCTTCTTGGCTAATTCAGGTTTATCTGTAGAATAATACATTATAAATCATACCCACAACTCAGAGCATTCTGAGAATAAAATAACATGAAATACCCTTTCACCTTCAGCTCTCTGTCCTAAGAATGTTGACTTGCAGTGAAACAAGGTTCCACAGTACAGTGCTGTGCTCTCCTGCCCTGCTCAATGCCAGAAATTTCTGCAGCAGATCCTACAAGCTTTTTTTTTTTTCCTGAGTGTCTAGCATTTGTGCTCTTCACAGATCAGAGCATCTCTGGGACCGGTTAGCAGAGTACAGATCACAGCATCTTTTTGTACAAAGTATCGATAAGAACCACTTAGATTTGCCGGTTACGATTAATTTTTCTCCATCCGAATTCTTATTTAGATAGCGTTATCGGGCACCATAGAATTGCCACCTGACAGCGTAGCTCCAGACATTCACCCGAGGCGCCGCTGCTGAGCCCAGCCACTCCCCCTGCCAGCACACTGCCGAGCTACGCCGGCGAGTCGGACCCCGGGGCCCGGCCGGCGCCGCACTGCCCCATCTTACCGTACCCGGCTGCGAGCGCCAACGGCTACCGCGTGGTACGAATTTGGCGCCTTGTCTTGTGATTGGTCTGTCGCCGTCGCCATTAGATAGGAGGTAAGCGCTAAGGAGTGGGGGCGGGCGCAAAGGCGGCCAGTCAGAGAGGAGGTTCACGCGACAGAGCACCAATAGCGAGGCGGCCTTGTGCTGTCCAATGAGCGGGGCCCTACTGTGCGGGAGGTTATAAAGAGACGGGTGGAGGCGTCCTCCCTTCGTCCCGCCGCAGAGCTGCTGAGAGTTCGGAGTGGTGCTCGGTGCGCTGCGAGACGCCATGTCTGGCCGAGGCAAAAGTGGCGGTAAGGCCCGAGCGAAGGCCAAGTCTCGTTCTTCTCGGGCCGGGCTGCAGTTCCCCGTCGGGCGTGTTCACCGGCTGCTACGGCGCGGACATTACGCGGAGCGGGTGGGCGCTGGCGCACCCGTTTATCTGGCGGCCGTGCTGGAGTACCTGACGGCCGAGATTCTAGAGCTGGCGGGCAACGCGGCCCGCGACAACAAGAAGACGCGCATCATCCCCCGCCACCTGCAGCTGGCGGTGCGCAACGACGAGGAGCTCAACAAGCTGCTGGGCGGTGTCACCATCGCGCAGGGCGGCGTCCTGCCCAACATCCAGGCCGTGCTGCTGCCCAAGAAGACGGGTGGGAGCGCCGCGAGCCCTGCCAAGGCCGGCAAGAAGGGCAGCGGGCAGCAGTCACAGGAGTACTAGGCCGGGCTCCTTCCCTTCCTCCCCCCTCCTCCCCCTTCCTCCCCCCAAGAACCACACAAAGGCCCTTTTCAGGGCCACTCCAATGCTCACTGGGAGAGCTGCGATCCGCGGGAGGGGAGAGGCGGGGGCTGCATCCAAATACCGGCGCAGGGCCCAGGGCAGTGCAGCTCCACGCCCGGAGGCCAACTACGAGGAGCAAGCGCTAGGCCGCGCTGCGGAGCAGGCAGGAAGCACCAGCAGCCGCCATTGGCTGCTCGAGTTCAGTTACAGAAACTGTAAATAGGTGACGTTCTTCGAACAGACTTACTCTTGGGTGCTTACAACGTGACTGTTTCTCTGCTGTTAAATTCAGCAGATGTTGCACAGAAAATAAACAATGCTTCATCTCCAAACTGGAACCCTATAAATAGGTTATTTTGATGTTTCCTTAAGGCACTGCAACATGATAGTGCAAAACAACAGTTCAGCCGTGAACAGTGAAATAGCTCACAGCCTAATGCGAAAGGCAAATTTCTTACTCTACAGGTCAAAGGTTACCAGTTATTGTATATCAATGCATATCCTCATACTACATCTACGTGGGATAAGTTGGCTAACCAGCTACCTAATAGTTCACTATGAACAAGTGACAAGGTTGTATTTAATAACTTAAAGCAACTCTGTAGCCAAAACTTATGAATATAGCATCTGGTAAATTCCCCATGAGGAATGCTTTGGGAACCTAATGCTAGTCTCCTTCAACATTTCTGAAAATAACAGGCCCAAATAATCTGCAATTTCCCAAGTTCAGCGACTACAGAAAATACTTCTTATTGTCAGCACTGCGCAGTACTGCAGTAACACCACTGTTTGGTCTGACTATAATCTGTATTTGATGCTTTGTTACTAAACGCAATAGGAGAACAATTACTACTACATCTGTCCTAACAATAAAAACTTATTTAAGTTTCAGAGAGATTTTGCAACTTAGGTAAACTTCGATAAACGTAACTCCAAGTTAGTTAGGTATTTCAAGTATTTTATGCCCAAATGTCAGACAAGGCTGGTGCAAATGTTAAAAACAAACCTCCCCCTTCCTCCAACAGCTGATTGAGTAGCTGTGAAGCCTGCAGCAAGAATTGTAACAATCTTGCTGCTCTCACTGGGGCCTAGCAGGCATCGTTCAGCTGTCTTGCCACGCGAAGGATGTGCTTAGCTCCCTTGCTCAGAAGTAAACTAGCTAGTTCAATACCAAGATTCTCTGCAGCTTCTTGGGCCTGACCAGGGACGTTTTTGGCTGTGATGCCAACATGCTGCACATCATCATTCGGTCCATCTTCATTCTGCAAGAATAAACACATCAGTGTAAGGCTGTGGGAAGGAGTGGGCAATAAGTCTGCATGAAACTAGATATCACAGAATTGAACTCCCCTGAAAGCAGGTTCTTCCCTAGAGCAGATTGAACAGGAAACCATCCAGACAGGTTTCAAATAACTCCAGCAAAGGAGACTCCCCCCCTCCCCCCCCCCCACCTCTCTGGGCAACCTGTTTGTCAACCTTCTTCCTCATACCTGTATGAAATTTCTGGTGTACTAGTTTGTGCCCACTGTCCCTTGTCCTTCCACTGTGCGCCACCAAAAAAAAAAAAAAAAAAAAAAAGCCTGGCCTCATCTGCTTGCTTGACTTTCATCCTTTAGGTATTAATAAGCATTGCTAAGACCCCTCCCAGCCTTTCTTCTCCAGGCTAAACAGCCCCAGGTCTCCAAGTCTTTCCTCATAATGGAAATGCTCTAGGCCTCTATCATCTTTGCAACCCTCCGCTGGACTTGTTCCAGCAGTTCACTATCTCTTCTGATTTGAGAAGCCCAGAACTAGACTGTTCCACATGTGGCCCCTGCAGTGCAGAAGGTATGAGAACCTCCCCTGCCCTGCTGGCCACGCTCTCTGTAACACACCCCAAGATACCACTGGCCTTCCTTGGCTTCAAGGGCACACTGCTGGCTCACTGAAAAATATTCAGCTAGAATCTGTGGTCTGAATAGCCTTTAGAACTGTATGCTGTGGACTCTCAGAACAATTAGCAGAACAAGGGAAAAACACCTGAAACTGAAGAACCTTTTGATCTCAAAACATCTGGTTTTATCCTTCAGCTACAGGTTTGAATTTTGAGTCCAACATGCATTGCATACCTGTTGTGGATAATTAACGCTGGTCTGCATTGTTTCCTTCAGGCTATCAGACCCATCCAAACTGTAGACTGCACCTGTCAAATACAACTTGGAAAGACAGAAAGAGTTTACCACAAAACCAACCTAGACAGCAACACTTCTGCAGTCAGTCTAATCAGACTGCCAGTCTGATACAACTGTAATGCAAATAATCCTTGTTAGGGAAGTTGCATCTTCCCAAGAAACCGAATACTTTCTAGCTTTCTACCTACTTAATTCATAATCTGTTGTATAAATGCACAGATTTTCCCAAGTCAAAAAGCAGACTTTGAGATCTCAGGGCAAACTTTGAAACGAGAGGATGAAAAAAATCTAATTATCACAGTAAGGGTGTTTTCTAGGACTCAGCTTCTGTAACCAGAACTGCTTTCTCATACTCCTGATTTGGACAATAACCCTTATCTGCCCTACTCAGCTGTGAAGACATCTGCTAGCTGAACCTCAGAGAACATGCACACACTGGAACAGTTTTTCATAAATAATCCCAGATACATACAAAATATTCCTCACCTGGCCATCTTTCAGCATGGTGTTAACTGCAACAGGGACACTACAGCCACCCTCCTGAAAACAGAACGATGTTGCTATTGAGTTTCCTCCCAGTGCATTCAAAGCAGAGATTTCTGAAAAGTATATGCTGCACACAGTTCCGCCTATTTCTGTTCAGGCACTTCCCAGTTCACAAGTTCTCCCTACTTAGCAGGTGTAACAGTCTTCCCACACCACGCCATCGGTTGCACAGAACACTATTTGTTACTGTAAGCAGAAGGGCAAGGATAACACACGTACCAAATGTTTCATGAAAGCCCTCTCAGCAATGCAGCATAATACAGTTTCTCCATCATGCAGGACAGATACCATATTCAGCGTTTCTTGGTCTTTGGCTCGAACCTCCACTGCTAAAGCCCCCTGTAAGACAACAGTAATAACAGAACTCCTCAGCTTAAGTGTCTGTATGCACTCAGCATTGGTCATGAAACACAACTCAGAAGTCTGGATGCATTTCACTCAGGGAGCAGTATTTAAGTACATAGATTTTTCAGAAATTATTCAAGAAACAATCAACTGGTTGCAAGACATCTTGAAGCAACTGCTGTAAAGGGAAACTCAGGACTTAGACAAGTACTGAAGATCATACAGTCACCTGACATCTTTTCCTTAGCTCAACATCAGACCATATCCCTCTTCTGACTACATATATGCAAACACCTGCTCTGCTGTCACAACAGCATAAGAAAGTTGGATAAACATGAGTTCTGCAACCTTGTCTGAAGATAACAGCACTCACAAACCAATTCTTTCCCAACTGGAAAACAAGACAAGAAAAAAAAAAGTATAGTACAAGACATGATTTAAAAAAAAGAAACACTATTTCTGGCTCATTTTTCACTTTCATCTGGCTGACTACCTTCAGTACTGTCATGGGATAACTTCAAAGCCGTCACTGTTTACTGTTTCCAACCTGTAAGTAACAGCAGCAGCTGTTCATCAACCAGGAATTCATCCAGATTGGGAAACAACTGCATTACATTACAATAATGATTGCACTACAAAATGCACAGCCAGTTCAGGTTTCACAAATTTGATACCAACTATGCAACACTGTGTATAAGTTCAGCTACATGACCAGCACGGGCTGGAACAATTTGCCTAGAAACAAGAATGCTAACAACATGCCCCAAGGCAGGCGTTTCAGCTCTGCACAGCCAGAGAGTCAGGACACTGCATGGAAGGGAGTGCCACAGAACCGACACTGCAGCGGCTTTGTACAGATAGCCCAGCATAGCACAAGACTAGCCCTGCCTCATACTTGCAGAGTTGTCCCAGGGTAGCTGCACCACACATTACCTTACCATTTACTATTTCTGTGGCTGATAGAAATCAAACCCCACTACACAGACTCACGGAGCTGACTTAATGTTCTTCACACGCTGAACATAAGGAGAGTAAGAGGCTGCAACAGAGATCACTGTAATTCTTCTTTGGCAATAAATACATCAGAAGTACTTGCTTGCCACAGTTAACCACCTGACATCACAATGCTGCTGGCTTTCCATATGCAGTCAGGCTTGAAGTACAAAAATGGTAACGTACCTGTCCCACAGCATACAGACAATCTTCAGGGCTCAGGAGCTGGAAGAAAGTAAAAACAGAGTTAAGTCACGTTGCACTTTTTAGAACATACAAAGAACTGAACTCCGTGCATACTTCTAACACCACATTTGTGCCCAAGGGAACTATCACCTCCCCCTTCCCATGCCTCAGCATTTCCATCTCAAAAAGTAGGATAAGGTACTATTCCTCACATTGACAGTAGTATTTTATTCATTAGTTAATCAGAAAAAATCTTAGACATGCACTGTTTCACTGCACACATGAAATGCTATGACGTTACCATATTACAAACTGTTCCTGTAACACAAAAAGTATTGCATTTTGTAACTGTATACAAAAAGAAACGAGCAAAATTAAACCCTTCCTAAAGCAAATAACATCAAGCTAACGTGGCAATGGATTCAGCAGACTGCATGTGCACCTCTGATGGGACAATCACAAGGTCTGAAAATCAAGCAGGCAATAGCCTAGAAGAGAATGGGATTTTTTACTTTGACATTCACCTGACCAATGCGATTCTCCCAGCCCATTCTCTTCAATCCAGCAGCAGCCAGGATTATAGCACTGAAGTCTTCCTTCTCATCTAGCTTCTTCAAGCGGGTGTTTAAATTTCCTCTCTGTACAAGTGGTTAAGCAAGTAGAGAAACAGTATGCAGAGTCATACAATCACTTAGCATTCACTCGACTGTTTAAAGCCTCCAAATAAGAATCAGTCAAGGTATTCTGAAAGAAGTGCTAAATATGGACAATTGTTTCTTTGTTTCTGCTGATTAATATTTCATAACAATCCAAGCATGCTCTCTGAAAAGATACAAATGATGCACTTAAATGGCACATACCTGACATCAAATAATTCTGCAGATCAATGAACTGGGTTACTGGGACTGAGGTAATGTGTTTTACCCCCACTTCAGTGGCGTGTATCTAAACTAGCAGCCCAAAACACACTATAGATGTCATGGACTGATCAGCATTTGGCTGCCACTGTGACAAACTTAAGATAGACCTCCACTAAGCAGCCTTCAGAACATCGCTAAATATGAAATGCACCAGCATTTTGAATCTCAGCTAGATTAAAGCTAGGCCCTTTCTTTATAGAATCATGAGAAAACAACAGGACAAAATGCACTACAGAATGGGTTACAGGAGGCAGCCTTTGAGGAAGTGTGTTCCTGAAGATCAGGTACTGTATATCACCCTTGATTCTGGACTTTGTGTCAACTTCCATAATCCTTTCCGCAACTTTGTCCAGATTCAACATTTTGAAGCAAAAGGATACAATATCCCTGAATTCAAGCTGAGGGAACTTCTTTTTGAGCTGGGCTGCTCGCCGAAGTGAACTAGTTCCAATAACACTGTTTGGAAAAGTTAAATCAATGAAATTTAGCATAAAACAGTACTTAGCTCCACCTGAATATACACCAGAAAATACCACAGAAAATATGTGCCCAAAAAAGCAACAAAGAAATCTGAATTGGCTGAGAACAAGAGAACAGACATGCAAGTTAGGATTCTGCTCTGGATGCACTGTCTGCACTGCATGCATCCTCCTGTAATGAGCACTACACAAAGGACCTCATATCCACTCTGGAGACTGAAGCAAGGTAGGGTCTCACTTGCATCTCAAGGGTGCACTACATCTCAAAGGTGGCTAAAGACATTCAAAGTCAATTAACAACATTCTCATTAGCATAGCTCTTTTCAGCATATAGGTGCAGAAGCTAACTGAAGGCAGTGCAAAAACCACTGCAGGATAAGGAAAGCTCACTGATTCATCACTGGGAAATCTGAACAAACTCCTCCTTTCTATTTTTTACACTTTACTGACTTCCCCTTCTCCCTACTCACCTCTTTTCAGGAAGAAGACTGAGCGTTTTCCCACAGTTTTTGGGGTGAAAGACAACAGCATCAAGTGGGTTCTCTCTCCTGCAAAAAAAAAAAAAAAAAAAAAAAAAAAAAAAAGCAAGAGCAGAATGGCAGACATCATTTAACAGAAGGCCATTAAGATTAACAGTTCTGGTGCTGCTCCCTAAAGGAACCATCGTCTAGCTCCAAAAGGCTTCTCCTTTTTTAACAGCAAGGATTTCCAACAAACCTGCTGGCTACGGAACACTAGTTCTCCCACTATTTCAGAGAATAATCAAAGGTCAAACAACAAAGATCTAAGCTGTCATTTTCTACCATTATCCACACTGCAAAATGTTAAGTCCCTCAGACAGTCAGGCTTTGCACGCATACTTACTTGCAAATAGCACCAATGGTAAAGCCAGGAGGAAGAGAAGTTGGCAGGTCCTTCAAGGAGTGAACTACCAGGTCAACTCTATGAATTAGAGAACAGTAATCACAACACTAAACAGATGTTGGGTCATGTAGTGCCAGAGACCCACAGTTAACAACAGGAAAGTGTAGATCCAATTCTTGGGATTAGTTTAGAAAAGAGAAAGAATGCTCAGAACTCTTTAGCCAGAATTACTACTTGTATAACCAAGATGTTATAATTGCAATATAATCAAAAGAGTAAGGCAAGGCAAACAGGGATCACAAAAGAGAATAAGTAGAAGAGCTTACCCTTGGGTTGAGCTCACTAGAAGATATCAAAGAGGAGGATCTCCAGAAGAGATCCTTCCCCTCTGGTAGCCAGCTCTTAAATAGGTCCAGGAGGGGTGGAGCCTGGCTCCACCCCTTCCGGTAGCACAGGTGAATTGCCTTCACCTGTGCTCCTCTGGCTGACTCATGGCTCACCTCAGGTGATCAATCAGAGGTTCAGGCCGTGACTCAGCAGTTGCCATACACTACTAGACTTACATTAGCAATTCTGAAGAGCCATTTTACTTTTCTCTGCCTTTTCTAATCTGGAAAACTGAGATAATGCCTTCCTCCCAGTAGCAGTACAAGATACACTACAACCAGACTGAATTAGCATAAGATAATAGAAATATTGACACAGAGACTCCCTTGAACCAGTATGCAACCAGCATGTTGACTGGTATCATGGTTCAATGTGAAAATAACAGGTAGCAAAGCAAACGCCATCTACTTCACTATAAGGGCAGCAACTTGTAAATGATTGAGCCTCCGGTATTTTTTTCCACTGACTTTACTGGAAAATGCATTATCAAATGCGTACATTACAGATGCAGAAAGGATCTTTGCTTTTAAACATACTTTTATCAAGCCATAAGTACAACAGCCCTACTCAGGATATTTAAGAAAAAACACCAACCCTATATATTTGACTTTTCTGTAAGAAGAAATTACTCCAGACAGCAGCACAACTTGCTCATATACAATTTAGTGAAATATTTAGCATATAGCACACTAACAAGCAGTAAGTATGTTACGCAGTATGCAAACCACAGAATACTGAAATACAGTAACAAAATAGTAAAATAAAGAACACGTTTGCAAGCATGGATTAGATTACACACGCTCTGTTGCACAAGTAACATACAAATCAGAGGAGAAAATATTAAAAAAAAAAATAGGGCAGACAGTCAGAACACCATTATTCCAAAACATGGCCTAAATCCAGGATAGGGAGTTTAAAAAAAGAGAAAAAAAAAAAAAAAAAAAAAAGCATGTTGTATCAGAGAATTTCTTCCTTAATCAGAAAGAAGGAAACCAGATCACACTTATAGCATACAAAAAATAAATAATAAAAAAAATGCCAGACAAGTAATAAAACTGAGCTCTTACTCATTTCTTTCAAGTGCATTTTCCAGCTCTTTGGTAAAGAGGCTCTTCTCCCCAATCTACATGTAAATGAAGAAAAATGAATCACAGAAGAAAACACGCAAGAAAACCCGCATCAAATACATTTACTTTTTTGAGTACTGTATTTTTTAATTCATTCCCACCCAAAATAAATCCTTTACCTTAGACAGTGCTGTATCTAAGATCTTGTCTCCAGTTGTAGACATGGCAACTGCTCAGAGAACACAAAGCCATAGGCATCATCAGAGCACGTTGACTGGTGATATCTACTTAATAGTAACAAGCAATACACACTACCACGCTGCAAACACAGACTTGAGACAGATTCAAGAGCAGCTCACTTCTAAGAATATGTTGTAAGTGAAATAGAGATTTCTTTCATGACTCAAAAACACAAAAGGAGAAAGAGGACAGGTTTTGGGAACAGCCAACTCTAAAGACATTGCCCAGATTCTCAAATAGAGCAATGTAACACCATACGCATATGATACAGGCCCTAATCAGACAGGAGCTTGTATAATCAATCCTTCTCCATTGGAGAATACCGGCAGCAGTTGCTCAGCTATGCAACCTAATAGAATTCAGACTGCTCTCTTAGATAACATGTGGCCAATTCACCTGCTCTTGACAATACCCTATTCACACATAGATAACTGCCTGGCTCCTGTTGCCACCCGACATCAGAGCAGCAACTGGAGGGGAAAAAAACAAAACACCACTTACCAATCTCAAAGCAGAGATCAGGGTAAAAGTCACGGAGCATCTCAACCACACCATCAGTCTGAATCCGGGCTAGCTGCAATGAACACGAAAACAAAGCACTACGCAAAAAGCCTAAGCTACACAGCAGCTAGAGAGGACTTTGTCACTCTTTGATAGTCGTGCAGGCATGACCCACTATGTTCTTTAAGTTATAAGCATTAGAGAGAAGCAGCTCCAAATACAATAGGTCATGTATACAAATCCTTTGAGCCTGTAAGGTGACCAGAACATTTCACAGAACTTCTTTAAATCTAAGCAACAAAATAACCTCTCCCCATCTCCAGCACTGCTACGATCCAAGCATAACAAGTCAAAACAAAAACAATGTATTGAGTTAGGAAGAACAGCTGAAGCAAAAACGTGTTAGGGTTCGCATGCACACTGCTTCCAGCTGCCCTAAAATCACTAGCTGTCCCCGAGGCAGAAGTTTCATTTCTCAGAGGCAATGTTATACATACACAGCATTTACCTAAGTGTACCTAACTAACCTTAAGGCGTTTCTCCTCTATGGAATGTCACTGCTGAAAGACAGGTGTTTATTGGAAAGCAAACAGAAAGGTAAGAAAAGCCTGTCATTCACCGAAGAAAGAAAAAGTCATATAACAGAAAGTAACTCCTGCTTTTTCTCAAGCCATTAATTTTGTCGACGTTGCATGCTGGTTTTGTTTGTTTGTTTGTTTGTTTTGTTTTGGTTTTTTTTGTTGTTGTTTGTTTGTTTGTTTTAAGTCAGTATCATTTTTTTGGAGTCAGTATGATTTTGCCTCTAAAAGTCCTACAGGTACTGGCAAATATGAATTATTTAGCCTTGATAGAATCAAAATGCTATTCAGAAATTCTACAGACAAAAAAGTACCAGCTAAGGTCTGCACAAACAGCAAGCACCAGATCTTAAGGCAGAAAAGAAAAAAAAAAAAAAAACAAGGCGGAGGCAAGCAAAATAAAAACAGAAGAATCAAGCAAGCACTTCTAACTACAGCGTTTCAGCTTCTTTCCTGGTAACGAGCTACGTAGCCCGGAGCAATTAACTTTGTTCTCAAGACTCTAGCTTCCTTACATACAAAATGAGCATAGCTTGTGGCTTCCCATTGCAACCTCAGGCTAGAAAAAGTAGTAGCATGCGTGAGCCTATGATCTGTACTCTGAAGTCCGCATGCAATGCTTTCTCTCCCTCCTTGAAGTACCGAATCTTTCTTAGACCTCGCTACCAGAACGAACAAGTTTATCGCAGAACAAAGGCCTGAAGGACGGTTATCTTCCGCGAGTCAGCTCCTCCCTTGCTGCAGCAGGATGGCAAGATACCCACTGTATCTCCGGACAAATTCTTCCCCCGGCCTTTGGGAGGGCTGGAGAGTTTGGGGCGGGTCCCGCCTCACCTCTCCGCAAGAGCCGCGCCTGCCTCGCAATTCAATAAACAGAAAGATACCCGTTATCGTAGAAGGTGCCACGTTAACTCCGCAAATCGCACGAAAGAAGCGCTAATGAGAGCAAACGGCCCCACCGAGAAAAGCGTTCACAAGTTTTTTCTCGAGCTCTCAACAAACGACCCAGAACGGCTGAGCCCTCCCAGCAGCCGCTACCGAGTGCGGAGCTCCGAGGGAGCTCTGCTCTTCCCTGCAGACCTCGAGCAGGGGAGCAGCAGCACGGGCTCGCCTCCCTGAAGAGCATGGACGCCGCTCTCGCTTGCTTTTCGAGCACGAAAGCTGCCGGGACCCGGAGAAACGAAAGCATCCGCTTTCGTGCACAGCTGTCCAGGGCTACCTCGGGCTCCCCACACCCCCAGATCGCCACCGCCTACCTGGCTCCGGCGGGTACCCACGCGGATCGCCCTGTTGCCAATACCGTTCTTGCCCTGCAGCAACAATGCACTGTTAGCGGCCCCGCAGCTGGCCGCGCACCCTCCCTCCCGCCGCGCCCCGACTCACCGCAGCCGGGCGTACCTCCGCCATGGCGCCGCTCCGCCCTCAGCTCTTCCCGGGGCGCCCCATGGCCCGGCCCCGCCCCGCCCCTCCGACGCGTCACTTCCGTCGGGGCCGTCCGTGTGACGGAGCCCTAGCCCCGCCTTTCCGCGGCGCCCGCCGTCGCCCGCGCTGCACTTCGCACGCTCCGGCGTAAAGCCGACTTGGTTCCATTTATTATTGGAGAGCGAAAGATGCGGGGGCGAAGCGCGCGCCCACGCCGTAAACCCGTACAACCCGAGAAGGCGCGCGGTGCAACGGGAACCCCCAGCTCAGGTACTACGCTTAGTGTGCATCAGCAGCTCCCTCTGGAGGCCAGCCTCAATGGTCGTAGCTGACTTTCCCAAAGGCAAATCTGTGATGAGGGTGAGCTTATTAAAAACGCCTCGACCAAAGTAGTCAGCGACGACGGAAAAACCATCATTGGAGCACTTAAGCTGCAAGACACAAAGCAACGCCATCAGGAGCTGGCCAGAGGCCCTTGCCTCCAGAACATACCCTTTCATCCCTTTACTTACAGCCCCGTATTAGGGACATAGCAGTTTAAAACCACTAATTTGCTATTTCATGCAAATGCCACATATAGCAAGCTTTTCTACCACTGAGTTATCTTAGGCGTGAAAGCTACTACCTTAGTTGCACTGGTTTATCTTTTATGTTTGCAGAACATCAAGGACTCTCTCTACTCCAGCTGCTGAATCATAGAAATGCTCAGGTTGGAAAAGACCTTAAAGACCAAGTCCAACTGCAACCTAACCATACTACCCCGACTCTAACAACCCTCTGCTAAATCATGCCCCTGAGCACCACATCCAAACGGTTTCTAAACACCGTTTAAAACCACCTCACCTCTCTGAGGAGTCTTTTCCAGTGATATACTGAAAGAGTTGTTAAGAAGTTTGTCCTGATATCCAATCTAAACTTAACCCTGGTGCCACTTGAGGCCATTTCCCCTTGTCCTGTCACCAGTGAGTGAGAAGAGACCAGCTCTGTTCTCACTGGAAGCACCTTTCAGATATCGGAAGAGAGCAATTAGGCCTCCCCTCAGCCTCCTCTTCCCCAGACTCAACAGCCCCAGTTCCTTCAGCAGCCTTATTGCCCTTCTTTGGACCTGCTCCAGCATCTCAATGTCCTTTCCGTACTGAGGTGCCCAAAACTGAATGCAGTACTAGAGATAGGGCCTCACCAGTGCCTAGTACAGGGGCAGGATGACTTCCCTGGTCCTGCTCACCAGGACTCCACCTCCAGTCACTCTAGCTCCATGAATCTACTTATCCTTCTCTAACAGCCCCTAGGGGGAGAGGGGTGTCTGTCTGCAAAAGCAGTCTAAACTTAAAAAAAGAAAAACACAAACCCACAGGGCAACAAATACCATACCTGATGCTGAAACTGATCATGCAGATCTCTCTTCTGCTCCTGGGCTCGGATCATGTCCATCACTTTGCGATTTTCAGGCATGCAAGTAGGACATTCTGAATCACTCTCAGAGTAGCTTTCAAAGCAGTGCTGGTGGAAGGAATGACCACACAGGAAATGGACCGAGGGCAGCTCCAGGGCACTGGTGCAAATGCTACACTTGGTCTTCTGAAAGATCTTGGGACTGAAACAGTGACAGGAAACAGAAGGGCAAAAAAAAAAAAAAAAGTGTATTTTTCTTTAGTTAGAAAATAATATTCCAATGTAAGACAAGAGATCACAGTCCTGCACCTTGCTTTTAGCTCTTCAATCTCTTGACGGATCCTTGTAGTTTCGTCCCGGTATTTTTGAATTTTCTGCCCATCTTGCTCTATCTGGCAGCTCTGCTTCTGCAGCTTGTTGACAAGATAATCCTTAATCACAGACAATGTGGCTGTGGAGTTGTGAGCCAGTGTCTGCACAACTGAGGATAATTCAACGTTAGTTTAAATGCAAGTGAAGAAAATTGCCACTACACTCATCATGACTCGACAGCCTACTTTCCATTAAAAGGAAACCAACAGGCAAAAAACTTCCCACATTCCTACTGAATTAGAAAACTTACTTAAAGATGCAATTTCAGCTTGCTCTCTACAGGGCCCCAACCTCCAAAGCCATGACTGGGAGCACATTTAAATAGCCCAGACCAAAAGGGCAAAGGAAAAATGTAGTGGACTGAGCTCTATTTCAACTTCTCCGCCCATCTACAGAAAGAGCTTAAGATGCCCTTCACCTCTCCACACTGAGGGAATAGAAATAAAACAGACACCTCCGCAACTGATACAGCAGATCTTTCTTCCCCAAATTGCGAAGCTGCCACTGGCATCACCTTTTCCTCTACAGCAGATTGTCATTTGAATTGGTGGACTCAAGCTTCATTGATACTTCTCTCACATTCTTAGTCTACAGATGCCATAAAGCCTTTTTGTTACCCCAACATTAGGCCACATATTATTACCAAGAAGTGGAGGCATAAGATTCTTGTTCTCTATGTGTTTTAGCACTGCAGCAATATACTCCTTGCAGTCTTCCTCCTTCCGTGCAAAGTAGCCAAGAGCCTGTTCCCAAAGACAAGCCTCTTGGTCCCCGTACAACTCGCACACTTCAATCACTTTCTTGTACTGCTCGTTCTGCATGTGGTAATGCATGATCTGTTGAAAACTAGAGAATCACAGAATCACAGAATTGTAGGGGTTGGAAGGGACCTCCAGAGATCGAGTCCAACCCCCCTAAGAAGAAAGCAACATGTCAGTTGCAAAAATCTATCTTTTGAAAGGTTATAGGGGCCTCATGTTTCCACTCAGCCACACAATGCCCAAACATCCCCACAGAAGCCAAGACTGGTCTGTCATCTGTCCTCTAGATCACTGTCCTGCTCCAAAAGAAGGATATTTTCAGCTGAGCAGTGATGTACGCAGTTTCTGTCCTGAGATACTCAATAGGTCCTTACCATTGTAGGGCAGGGGCATTTACGGCTCAGAAATCCCTGAGATGGGGCAAGCAACAGGACTCCGGGGAGAAAAGCAATACTCACAGTTTGCCCTGTTCATAGAGGTAGAGGACACCATCCTTGAAATTGTGCATCTGACATAAGACCAAGGCCTTATCAAAGACTGTTTTGAATCTTCCACTCTTCAGGAGAGTGAGTGCTTCATCGTGCAGCTTCTCCTTGATCTGTGGAAAACAGGAATGGAATGGCAGGGGAGAAGAAACAGAACAGTTTTGCACCAATATCTGAAAACAATTTGCAGCTTTTCTAGAGAGAAGCAAAGTTCTGATGTTTGCTCTTTACCCTTTTTAAGCAATAAAGAATTTATTTTACCCTAACAGCCAGCACCTTCAAAGATTAAGGCAAGCATATCCAATTTCATGAAAAAGACATTTACCCACATTGCATTGTCTGGAATCTGTATGCATACAAAATACGCTTGCCTCACTGAAATAAGTATTCTCTCAGTCAGTAGGCTGCATTCCCATTTGTCACTACAACATGAGAATTGCCTTACATTAACAACGCCTATCTGGAGAGGTTATGGAGTTGGCAGGAATGCAAACAGAATTCCCAAACACCAAAGCTTTATCTCAAAATAGAAAACCAAAGATCAAACCTGCTTATCTAGTTCATGTGCCCAATTCTGGAGACGAAGTTCCAATAAAGTGTCATATACACCCTGTGGAGAGTCAGACTGCACCTCAGTCATGTGCTCCAGAAAAGCCTTCAGTTCTCGGGAGTTGTTTGCAAAGACTGGAATGAACTCCTCAGAATTGGCCTGCAAAATAACCATAAAAAAAACTTGACTGACCACCCACCCAGTCACAGCCGGACAGGCAGTTCTTCTCTAGAATTTGTACAGCTCACTCCCAGAATGACCCATAACAGATACATCACAATACAATTACTGCAGTGATCAGTTCTGAGCAGTAACTTTAGACAGTTTCATCACTAAGACTACCAACACGCTACAACGTGGCCCCTCATTATGCCTAGAATGTCAGGCATGCAGGAGCACTCGCTACAAAGTTTCTATTACCAAACAGTACCTCTCAGTCAAAGCAAACTATACCTTTTTTCCTTCCAGGACCCCAGGGCCTTCACTGTTCCCTGATGGCTGGTAATCAGTGCAAAGGTTCTTCAGTAGTTCCGTTGTCTCTTTAGGGACATGGTGCATCAGGATTTTACCATATCGCTTCATGTTACTCTCTGCTTGATCAAAAGGCAGTTTTCCAATGTAGTGCAAAGCCTCTTGATAGTTCTGTAGAGGCAGCCAGCAAGGATCACATGACATCAGCCTCTACTCTCCACAATGATGTTAGCACAAACAGCATTCAAGATATGCTGCAAGTATGTCAAAAACAACATCTGCTCTAAATTAACACCTAATGTTACTATTCCTGATTGTTGACATCCTCAGGGAGACAGGCTGGCTGTGACCAGGGGAAAGAAATCAACTTTAAGAGGGCTCTGTCAGTAATTGATTTGAGAACACTGTAAAAAAAAAAAAAAAGTGCACGAACAAAAAAGAATAACACTGAATCAGAACCAGTAGGCCACTGATTTCCACCTGAAGTCCACTGTACAGTCCAGAAGCAGAACACCAAGAGACAAACAACAGCATGTGCTGCTACTGCCTTAACAGTCCCATAAGCATACTAGCTACAGGGAAGAGGCTCATAGAATCACAAGGTTGGAAAGGACCTACAAGATCATCTAGTTCAACCATCCTCCTATCACCACTACTACCCACTAAGCTACTAAACCATATCATATAGCACCTCCAAACGTTTCCTGAGAACCACCAGGGACAGTGACTTCATCTCCCTGAGCAGGCCATTCCAGTGCCTAACAACTCATTGAGAGAAGTTTTTCTTTATGTCTAATGTAAATCTCCCCCGCGCAATTTGTGGCCATTTCCTTGGCTCCTATTTGTTATCTGGAAAAAGAG
Source organism: Lagopus leucura (assembly GCF_019238085.1). Taxonomy (NCBI): domain Eukaryota; kingdom Metazoa; phylum Chordata; class Aves; order Galliformes; family Phasianidae; genus Lagopus; species Lagopus leucura. The sequence goes on from NW_024962283.1 coordinate 48,098, forward strand.
GCCAACCCCCTTGTACAATTACTGAATATACCGATGTTATGGTATAGCAGCGTAAAATTACTGAATATACAGATGTTATGGTATAACAGAGAGCTTGGCTATGTAGTTTTTAGGTACACTCACCCGCATCCTGGGCTCACGTAGGAAAATCCAGTGGAGCGGATCTCCAGAAGAGATCCTTCCCCGCTAGTGATCAGCTCTTATATGGGTCTAGGAGAGGTGCAGCCAGGCTCCACCCCTTCCGGCAGCACAGGTGGAGTGCCTTCACCTGTGCTCCATGGCTGACTCATTGCTCGCCTCAGGTGATTAATCAGAGGTTCAGCCTGTGATTCAGCAGTCCCCATACACTCCTCCTCATCACAACCTCCCTTCAGGAAGATGGAGAGTGCAATGAGCTCTCCCCAAGCCTCCTCCTCTTCTCTAGATGAAACAATCCCAGCTCCCTCAGCCACTTCTCATAAGATTTGTGCTCTATACTCTTCATCAGTTTCACTGCTCTTCTCTGGACATGTTCCAGGGCCTCAATGTCCATGTAGTGAGGGGCCCAAAACTTAACACTGTACTCAAGGTGTGGCCTCACCAGAGCTGAGTACAGGTGGAGTAAGAGCTGAGGACAGTGAAATAAGATTCTTACCAGCAAAGAAGGCTAGAGAAGCAATATTCACATCAGTAAGAACACAAGAGCAATAACACTTCACCTTAATGTCTTCTAGCTGGATTTTGAGATACCATTCATGATGGGCATGCTTTTCTGCCAAGTACACAGCATGGGAGTAGTAACCTGCTTGACGAAGCACCTTGATTGCTGTTTCCACATCAAAGCGAACTTCACTCTCACTAGCCTACAACAGAAGCAGAAAGATTGTGGACTGTAGGAATTATGCCAAGGAACAAGCAGAAATTATTTGTGTTTGAAAAGGAAAGCCAGAGCACTGATAATTTAATACCTCTCGAGCAAGGAAAAAAATCACGTGCCGAAAGAAAGTAGTAGTTTATCCACCTCTCAGTGAACAGCTAGTCACGCTAACAAAAGCCAGCACATCTCAAACTGGAATAGCAAGCCAGCAAAACTGAGAATGCAACTAAGAGCTTGGAAATAAAGCATCACAAATAAAAGCAGTGGGGCACAAACTAATTCTTTTCCTTCTCAACAGCCCCACAGGAGACAATTTACACTGTTACCACCTCTCCCTATTAATTATCATGAAATAACGCAAAATTCTTAAGTCACCACCTTCCCGTTACCTTAATGAACTCCTCCAATTTGGTGCTATCTTTGAGTTTAGTATAGCAGTTCAGCAGAAGTGTAGTATGGTCTGCATTGGCAAGAGATTGCAGGTGGAGTGTCTGCAGATAAGCAGTGAGATTGTGGATGCGCTGAGCATCTAGGAATTTCCGAATAACATAAGATGGTTCCAATTTCCCTATAGTTCTGGGAGAGGAAAAGTCATGTTACAATAGATCATGCACAGCCAGGGAATCAAAAAGCCAAGAGAAATTCATAACAGAACCCTGAACTTCAGACACTAACTCACCTGTGACTACTCAGCTATAACAGTAACAAGCAGTTATGCTCCAAGACCACCCACACAGAGAAATAAACATCTCTATGAAGGTTGAAACTGAGAAGACATCAGTAGCACATAGGAAGTTTGTGTTCCTTTAAAGGCTCCCATGAGAAGATGGGCTGCACTCCAGCCACAGCTAATTGATAAGCCCAAGAAGGAAACATAAGACTAATCTTCCTTTCTTTTAGTCACGTAACTCAGTCTTATCTGAGCGCTCACACCCACATGCAGCAGTTTAGCCACAGTTACCCCACTACTTGGGGCAAGTTTTCAATTTGATATGTGCTGACATCGCCCAGGTATAGGACTCCAGAATTTCGGTTCTACATGAATGTAGCATTACAAGTTTTTAGTAAGCCTCAGAACAGACTGCTCTAATTATTATAAAACCTGACATGTGTAAACTGATATTAGTATGATCATATTCCAAAAAGACTGCCAATACTGATCAAATCACACTGCCCACCTTACACTGCATCTTCACACTGACAGTGCTTTTTGTACTTACATAAACTTTCACATTCTACAATTTCACAATGTCCTTTTACATACACAATAACTTGTACGGTACACAGCATTCCAAGAGAGAATAATCCTTTGATTACAGTAACATTATCTGTCCCCACTCCATCCCAATTTGACCTGTATTTTCCTCTCTATTTGCAGAGCTTTCACTATGAGTCATGCCTTCTGGCTCCAAGGGCTTAAACAGAAAAATCAAGACTCTCATAAGCTCCCATCTATGCTACACTGCCCTTGCTCTGAACAACCACTGCTTACCGGATATATTGCTGGATGGCTCCATCATGGTTCCCCTTGTTATAGAGATGATCACCATACTGCCGGAAGATCTCTGACAAGCCATCACTGTCCAAATGGTGACTCTTGGCTAGATTAATGGCCATTTCAAATAAGTTCTTTCTGAAGAGCATCTATTAAAATTCAGCATAAGAGCAGTATGAGGGAAATACCACATCCCAAAACCTGCCTGGAAAACAATCTGTTTCTTTTTGGTGCTGGACAGGTACATACAGTGAGGCTCTGCACACTGGTTAGGTTGGAGAGTTGGGAAGTCACTTGTTACACTGTAACATGTCTACCTGAACCTTTCCACTTCTTTCATCTGTATAGCCAGTACAAGCGCCCCCACAGACATAAAGCAAACTAATAACATAACAGATTCACATGCCTCAAGTTTGGTTTGGGCATCCTTCTCCTGCAGTGCATGGATCTTCCCATCTCTGGTCAGAACATACAAAGAACCCCATTCTGCTAAGACATCTACTACATCATCAAAGATTGAACTGTATGCAATGAATTTGTTGCACAAGTCGTAGATATTCAGAACTTGTTTGTCTGAATTCTGTGCCTCATTTCCAGCAAACTCCGACCTGGAGAGCAGAAGAAAGTTTTTTAGATTTTTAGAAAATAAGGTTCATATGGCCCAAATACATTTGATACCTACACAATCTAAGGATGCTGAGAGAACAAGATAAGTGAGAAGCGTCTTGACAATTAAACAAGGTGGAGCCATGTGCAAAACATCACATATTTATCCATGAGTGTGACTGGTGTGCTAGACTGAAACATTCACATGAGCAAAAAGAAATCCCCCATGTTCAGCATGCTTGACTGCACTGCACTAGCAACAGAAGTTAATTAGTATTTGGGTCTTGGTTTATCTTGAAACTCATTGACAACACTATCATCAGTCCCTAGAGCAAAGTTTCACAGGGAAGGGAAAAAAAAAAAAAAAAAAAGAGGGAAAGCCAGAAACTGCAACAATTAAATAGAAAATTCAACTATTCCAAGGAAACATACTTAGGAGAAGTTTTTCGGTCCTTGGAGACAATGATGAGATACCCCCGATACCAGTGAACAATCAGCTTTTGTCCCTCAAAAGCAAAGCAGGGGCCTCGTTCATCTGGTTGATAAAGGTATACACATTCATTTCCTGCTACAATGAACTGGAGGTCCTGGGAGGGGTCGCTCAGAGAAGAACAACGCAATCCACAGCCATGAGTGTCCAGCTCCAGATGAGAATAGTCTTTCACAGAAAGCAGGTAGGACTACGGAGAAAATACAAGGTTTTGGGGCTTACCTGAAATAGACTCTGAAGGCAGTGCAATTGTAAGTCAGATTCTCGCTTTTTCAAATTAATTTCCCACCTGGATGTTCTCTGTGGTCACCACAAACAGATGCGTTGTTTTGCCAGACTGTCGAAAAGCAAGACCAGTAACTGGGTAACTGCCTTCATGTAGGATCTGGGTCTTACTATGCCGATCTCGAGTGATGTCTCCTTTTGTAAGCACAACACTCCCATCTGCAAAACCTTATGAAAAGGATAGATCAAACTGTTCACTTCTGTGGCACACTTGAAATATTATGCAGGGCAAGTTAGTACAGATGCAGCCAATGACAAAAATCTGCTTGCCAGCAAAGTATCAAGCTCCTAAACTGCTGCAGGCTCTCAATTAAATACCTACCAATCTCTCCCCACACGTGACGGCACTGTTCGATGCTCAACTTGTTCTCCCCCATCATGAACTTCACTTGCAGGTTGTTTTTGTTTGGGTCTTCCTATATTTAGCTTTAAGAATAGCCCTTTCATCATCTAATTTTAACTATCAGTTATTTCACTTACTCAAAGCACGCTACACACAAAAGAAACAGTTTTCACAGTTTGCTGACAGCATCAATCCAGTAAACTGTTTCAAGTCACAGCACTAATAATGGAAGGTCACAGCACTAATAATGGAAAGACTTAATTTCAGTGCAGAGACTAACTCGCAGAAACAGTTTGTAGCCTTGCTACATTCCCGCTCTTATTTTAAGCAAGCAACATTTAAAAGGCACAATTAAAGCAGAACAAATGGAGATTGGCTTTGTGGGCTTTAAGAAAGTTTCCACACAGTACATGGGGGGGGGGGGGGGGGG